>NW_026925988.1:0-10350 GCF_032062105.1 Saccostrea cuccullata | reverse complement strand
GAAAAAAGTTTATTTTCTCTTGGCTGAAATTGAAAGAAAAATATTCTGATGGAAAATTGGACTCTTATGTAAAGCTTAAAAGTAATTTCCAACGTGAGGAATATCTAACATTACTAAATAACTTTAACTTTAGAAGAAGCATAACCAGATTAAGAATATCTTCTCACAAACTTAAAATTGAAACAGGCAGATATATTGGACTTGAAAGAGATAAAAGAATATGTGAACAATGTAATTTGAATGTACCGATAGTGGAAAATGAAATATATTTTACAATAGACTGTCCTTTTTACAAAGAAAGAAGGATCAAACACAAAAATATAAAAAAAATTCATAGCTTAGATAGTTCTCAAAATATTTTTGGATCATTACATGTGAAAATATGAATATCTTACTTCAACTTGGAGAGTACCTTTCTAATCATTTGATATAACATTTTAAAGTACAACAACAATATGATATATTTATATGTATGTATTTTTATTTTAAACACAAATTACTGTATTTTTTGTTTATCTATTTATTGATTGCCTTTATATTTTTGGATCATTACATGTGAAAATATGAATATCTTACTTCAACTTGGAGAGTACCTTTCTAATCATTTGATATAACATTTTAAAGTACAACAACAATATGATATATTTATATGTATGTATTTTTATTTTAAACACAAATTACTGTATTTTTTGTTTATCTATTTATTGATTGCCTTTGTCTATACATGTACCTTTCATGCCTCTCTGGGGGCCCTTAATTGGAAATAAAATATTGTCTATAAATATTGTCTATACGATGCATTATAAATTATTATTTATATCGTACAGCTTTCTTCTCACCACGTATGTTTTTCTTATTGTCAATCTCTCACCAGGGGGCGTATTACGCCAACAGTATACAAATCATAGGAAGTGCTTTGCTGAAGTTACCGTTGTCGATAGGTACCGTAGCGCCTTGTGGAAGTTTCCGGTTTTGGTTGCAGAAGGATAAGGTTACCATAAAGCGATGTCGATAGGTAGCGCCTTATGGAAGTTTCCGGTTTTTGGAGCCATGCCATAAAGCAATCGGCAATCCTCGGCTGACTCCGGTACGCTCCATTCAAACCTCGGATGTGATAGATCGAGATACGCATCAGATCGCTACATTTCTTCGCCGGAAACTGCCTTGTCACTCATTTCATATTTCGCTCTGTCTAAAAGAAGAAAAGGTTTCTTTATTTGTGTAATTCCTTGCGTTAATTACAACCTTGAATGTTAGTATTATATGTGCGAGGTACGAGTCATCCGAGGAACTCCGATTGTGCCATAAAGCGGTTAGCTAGCTAACCGCTTAAAAAGTATGAATTGGTCTTTTATTATCATTTTTTGATAATTTAAATCCCCCCCCCCCCCTCACCATAGGATGTTGTACCAAGTTTGGTTAAAATTTGCCGAGTGGTTCTTGAGAAGAAGATGAAAATGTGGACGGACGGACGGACGGACGAAAAGCTAGACAGACGGATGGACAGCTAGACGGACAACGGGTGATCAGATAAGCTCACTTGAACTTTCATCTCATGTGAGCTCAAAAGCAGTTAAAGCACAGAAGGAAAGAGAGACGCATTGATAGAAAAATGTCATGTAAAAGTTGAAGGGCACAAAAATACGTAAATGTAAATTCATCAGAAATCAATTGACGTACAACACCCGATTCGGGTATGTTTGCAGGGCACGGATGCTGTTTGATCAGACACTTTGAAATATAGGAACAATTTTAATTGTTTTTTTTTGGGGGGGGGGGGGCAAGTAAATGTAGTTGTGTAAAAGTTAATTACCGACAAAATTTTCTTTTTTTTCAAATCTTATGAGTGAAAAAAAGAAAACACTTGCTGTGACCTTCAACTCAACATTCCGTTATATCGACGACGTATTGTCAATTAAGTTAACAATGGTAATTTCAATTCCTACGTCGATACGATATATCCTGGTTAGCTTGAGATAAAAGATACCACAGAGTCCGACACTGTTTCATACTTGGATATTTTACTTCAAAAAGACACCAATGGTAATCTAACAACCAAGCTATATGATAAACGTGATGACTTTAACTTTTCTATCGTCAACTTCCCTTACTTATGCAGCACCTGCATACGGGGTATATATATACATCTCAGTTGATTCGATACGCAAGAGCATGGATTGCTCTAGGTATAAACAATTTCTAAAACGAGGTAGAGATTATTGACAAGCAAGTTGATGAAACAAGAACATCAGCAGTCTCTTTTAAAGTCATCATTTCGTAAGTTCTATGGTCGATACAATGACTTGTCAGCAAATACAATTTATCATTAAGTCAAATGCTGACTGACGTTTTTCATACCAATTGTTAGTCCATTATTTATACACTGAATTGACGACGGATTTTTCTATTATTTCCTCGATCATGACAAGGAGCACACGGCGGGTGTGACCGGTCGGCAGGGGATGCTCACTCCTCCATGGCACCTGATCCCACATCTGATGTTTCGGGGGTCCGTGTTTGCTCTGCTCTTACTTTGTATTGTTTTATGGACTCTTATACTGAATACTGTTCGTTATCTCCATATCCTTCTTTCCCCCATTGAAAATGCGGTACACTAAAATTTCATCGAATGGGACATTTCCTAAATATTTCTGACAAACATCCTCCCTGCTATGTGTCTATTCCCCGATGAAACAGTATCATAAAGTTCTAATCATTCCAAAACACATCAGCCTGCAGTCCAAGGGAAGTAATCCTCACGATAAAACCAGCACTACCAAAGATGAAATATACACTGACACTATAGGCCTACGCTACAGTGTACTTTTACGTTGTCGACAAAATACTTTTTACGTTGTCATTCAAAATTCGCTTTTATTTTTAAAAAAGATAAAAGAAGTGCAAATATTCAAAAATGAAGTAAAAGCCATAAGGTAACAGTAAAGAGTATGGCTGTATATTGAAGAAAAAATATCGATACAATATCTTCATTGGTGTCGGAAGCAAATAGAAAGAGGGGCTTATTGAAAGAGAAAAAAATATTTTAACCTGAATAAAAAAAAAAACAACAAAAAGAGGAAGAAAATAGTATATAGTCCAAATGCGAAAATTCTATTTCAATGGAAAGGGTGAAGGGAGTAGGGTAAGATCAACCTTCTTTCAGTACCATTTTTCTAGAAACCCTTCTACTTACCCTTCTTTGAATTTACTGCAACCTGTGCTTGTTGAAAATGGGGAAGGGGATAAACCATGCACCAATGTCAAATTCCTTCATTGTGCCCCCTACCCAATCCGAAACCTATTAATATTTTAGATATAACTTTGTAATGTACGGAAGCCCAATAGTGCAAACCAAAAATAAATAAAGAAAAATGAAATTATTAAATAAAGAAAAACGAAATTTTTAAATAAAGAAAAACGAAATAAAAATATAAAGAGAAACAAAATTAATATATAAAGAAAAACGAAATTTTTAAATAAAGTTAAACGAAATTATCAAATAAAGGTAAACGAAATTAATATATTTCCTTATTATATATTATTTTGTTTTTCTTTATATTAATTTCGTTTCTCTTTATTTAATAATTTTTTGTCTACTTTTAATAATTTTGTTTTTCTATATACATTAATTTCGTTTTTCTTTATTTATTATTTTTTTTTTTATTTATTTAATAATTTTTTTTTATTTTTTTTTTTTTTGGTTTCCACTATTGGGCTTCCGTAGTAATGTGATTATCAGAACATAATTATCTTATCCAGGGTTCTTTTAAGGGGATATCTGATTTTCCTAAATTCTGAGTAAAATGATGAGCCGATAGATTATTTTCCTGAGTATAATGAGTCTGCATATACAATTAGAAGACAATCAAAATATCAGTTTTACCGGTTGCTATACGTTCCAAAGACTAAATGTGACTTGGCAACGTAACCCGTCACCGAGTATTCTCAGTATAAGGGTTCCTATTAATATATTAGAGAATCTGGGGCCTCGATCTGATAAGAACTATTTCCACCTGACACACAAATTCTACTACTGCCGATGAATTTATTCTAACTCTACACTAGCCTAACGTATACCTTTCGTCTTCTGACTTCTCTCTCTCCGAGCAATTCCACTTCAACTGCCAGCTGCCTCGATTTATATACCCTTAAAACATTTTATTTCCGAAGGGATGTCAAGTTATTCCATTCCATTTCATGGGTGTGTTCTATTAGTCTAAGACTATTACGTTTTACTGAGAACGTGCATCCCGACAAATCAATAAAAATCATAATTTTATCGTTTATTAATTAATTTGTTTATAAATATATTTTTAAAGATCTTATTAAATTAACTATTTGTTGAAATCTGCATTATAAACATGCGAGTCAAGACCAAACTTAAAAATTATCTACATGTTCTTGTAAACAGTGAATTAAATATTGTAATCAAACCCATATTCAGGTTTTTTCTACGAAAGCCTATAAGGATCAATCTAGGGGAAAAAATTAAAAGGCGTCATAACGACTTTCGAAAAGTCGCGAAAAAAGGCGTTATAACGCCTTCCCATTCCAAAAGGCGTTATTACGCCTTTCTAACGCCTTTCTAAAAGGCGTTGTAACGCCTTTCCATTCTAAAAGGCGTTATTACGCCTTCCTAAAAGGCGTTATTTCGCCTTTCCAAAAGGCGTTATAACGCCTTTTTAAAAGGCGTTATAACGCCTTTTAGGAAGGTGTTATAACGACTTTTACGAAGGCGTTATTTCGCCTTTCCACAAGGCGTTATTACGTTCCATTACGCCTTTCTTAAAGGCGTTATTACGCCTTTCCAAAAGGCGTCATTACGCCTTTTTAAAAGGCAGTATTACGCCTTTCCAAAAGGGTTATTTTATAACGCATTTTGAATAACCATTATTTTGCATTTAACCCTTTAACGGCCAGAGATTTTGCAATTTTTCTGCATAAGTGCCTTAAAAAGTTCAAATAGAATTTTAAACATTTTCTAGTCACTTTTACATAAAGCAACCTATATATTTTCTGAAAGGTAAGATCCTAAAGTATTTAAATATGCAGAGTAATTTGACGTCACGGTTGCCATGGCAACGATTGAGACCCATAATTGCAAAAATATGTGTTTTTCTTCCTTTATTCGTCCCTGAAATACAAACAAATTTACAAATAATGTCTCCAAACCAGAGGATATGGTGTTACTATTAAAACAAAGCATACATTCAATTAGTTTTTTGTTTTACTGGTCAAATTCATTTAATAGAAAGAGTTTATACAATTACACAATGTCAGTATCTCATCCGTTCGACTTCGGCTTTACAACTGTCTGATTGCCGTAAGCAATTTTTGAATCGCTCTCCCTCCTACAGTTTTTTTACTGTCTTCAATAAAATTTGGTACACATGTGGAGCATACAAAGATGCACATTTTTTTTTTTATATTTTAGTATTTTTATTTCAAGGAACAGTGTGTGTTCCCATGGTTACAAAAATAGTAATTTTGAGAAGGGGGCTTCCTAACAAATCATGGGTATTATATATTTATTTACTTTCAGTAGAGTGTTATCAATGAATAAAATTACCTGCCTAGTTCCAGCGATCTGCATATAAGAATTCACAATACCCTGTTATGTACTCGAACATACAATATCATCAGTATATATCATTAAGTTTTAGATGACGGCCATGGGGAGAGTATGACAAAGAACAATGCACACTAACTATCGATTCCAGCCTACATTTTACATAAACACCTTCTATGCACTAAAAATGACATTATGCAATTACTTTTTTTTTATTACAAACATGAATTAAAAGTGAATGAATTATGAATTTGATACCAGTGTCAAATTTTAATTGCTCTTAATTACAACTCTTTGTATAAGGGTGAAGGGGGTGGGGTTGGGTTATAAGATATATATCCACTGTAATTAAGTTTAAACATCACCAGATTTAAAAATAGCTTTCAAATTTTCATTTCTCATGGATATGGATATTTTTTTCCGTTTTCACTTTACTTCATTAATGTAATTTTTTTGTTTTATCTGTAAACATACATCCAGCTGTTTGTACACGTTTACGACGAACAACGTAGTACCTGGTTAAACGTAGCCAAACAAAAACTTACAGCTGATTTTAATCTGATTGATCAATATAGTTATATCGGTAGCGTATGCATAAAGGAAATTGTAAAATTTTTACATCGGGATTAAAATAAAAAGACTTATGTATTAATACGAGTTTACATGACTTTGGAACTTTTCATTGGTCTCACTATTATGCACGCATAAATTTAAATTTAGTCCATTCTACTTTTCCCTATGAAGATTCTACCAAGTACTGCACATTTCTTCCATTACATGGTTTATCATCACCTATGATCCCCTTACCAAATTAATTATCAATGAAAATGCAAAATGAACACCAACTAGCTGTGTCACGTAGCATGTATATATTTTCTTGGACTTGGTACTTGTATAAATATATCATAATACATGTAGATATCAATTTCCGAGAACGTTTAAAAAATATTGCGATACAATTTGAACCTGCGATGTAAAAAGAATGGTTATTGGGGGGAGGAAGGTCCTTCTCATTATGGTTTACACAGACAAACAAGTTTCTTGCAATTCAGTGACAGTATATCTCTGTCTGTGTCTGACAAAACACGATTTTTCTTCCATTTTTTTATTCAAAGTTGCAATAGAAAAAAACGGAATCTGAATCGCTACACAAATTTACATATCATAGGCGTCGGAACCGGGGGGTGGGGGGTTAGGGCCTCTTTTTTGCAAAGATAGCCATAATATACACAATGAACATTGAAGCGTAGGTTTAGAAAGAAATTGTACTGAGAGAAGTTCGATATTAACACCCCCCCCCGAAATAGGATTTCCGTATGTCCCACTTCGCTACCCGACCTTACATGTAAGTCCCAGTCATTCTACGATAAATGGACAAATTCATTATATAAATCATCAAAGAAATAACTGTTTCGAAAAGCAAAAACATAATTATAATTTTCTTAAAGGCATATCATTGAACTTGGGGAAAAAATTGTCCACAACTCTTGCATCGATTACTTTTTTAAAAAATTTTAATATTCAATTGTTTTTTAGGGATTGTTACGGAATTAATACTTGATCCAGTCCCATTATTTTTTTTTAAAGAAAGCTAAATAAGACCAATTGTTTGTTTCTGATGTCTAGTATAGACACAAATGTATGATTTATGAAGCCTCACATATCCAAAATTAAATTAAAATTTCGGTAAAAATATCGTAACGAAGTTAAGGTTACGGAAGTTAATTCTCCAACTTTTATAATAAAAGTTAAAATTCTCTGAAATAGTTAAAATCAAAGCTTGTTTTAGGATTTAATACAAAAGTACGAAGAAGAATTTCGCTCCCCAAAGAATGAAAAAAATTATATCTGTCATGCAAAATCCTTCCTGAATTACCATTTCGGAAGTAAATGTTTTTCTCCAATTCAATCTGTTACTAGTATATCTAAAAAGGCATTGTCTTAAAAATAAATAGCTGACTCGCAACTAGTATTAATGATATAATGTTTTTTGGTAAATTTCAGTTCTTTTTCAAACCTGCAAATAATCTGTCCGTGAAATTTAGGGCAAACTCAGTACTGAAGTTAATTGATTTTTAGCGATATGCTATGATTACTTATGAAAGAAGGTCCATGCATTTCTTTTTCGAGAAGGGGTTTGATTTCATTTTTTATTCAAGATAAAAAAAAAATTTAACATTCATCTGTAAGGAACGCTTTTACGGCTGAGAATCCCATCTTGAAATTTGTAAATAAATGAAGTGACATTTAGATTTGCAGTGGAATACGTTTTCAACATTAGGCCTTCATGATGTTCATATCTAAACTTTAACGACATATATATCGGTAAATATTAAAAAAAAATTTTTTTTTAATTTAAAAAAAAACATGCGTGTATGTTATATCTAAGAGCTGAATTCGATCTTAAAATTAAAATTTATAGTTAAGATATTATAACGGCAAATCTGTAAGTGACATGATAAAAAATATATATTTATTGTCCATGCTTGTTTTTGTAGAATGACTGTTCCGTGCTATGTCTCTCCCGGTGTATTTAACAACCATGGTAACAGAAAGGGAAATAATTCAAACGAAATTCCCGATTTTTAAAAATTAAATATCACAGTGTATATTCATTATTTTATTTTCATGTTCCTATACATTCATTTCATATTAGATAAAAATAAGGGTAAGAAAAATAATCGCGTCAGTTAAATGCAGTTTGTTCAACAGCAAATATTTCTTTAACGGATGCTCACCATACCTTTCAATGTGCAATAGAGAAAATGTAGGGAAAATTCCCCTCTTTTTGGTTAGGATATGGCATTCAAGTTTTTTAATGGAGATACAGCCTACAGAAGATAGCACAAAATCACTCATTTATGCGTAATTTTACTAACTTCCCGCAATTATATTCAATGTTCAATTCAAGTTTACAATAATTTCTTAACATCGCATAGAAAAACTGATAATAGAAAAATTGTTGTGTTTCTTCTCTAGTTTCAGAAAATATCAACTGTTTTGTTGTATCCCAATTATTTACAAAACGCCAACAGTTAAATCACTTTGATGCTGAAAATGCGTCAAAAGGCGCACTTGGCCGTTAAGGGGTTAACAGGCCCGTGCTTTAACCCCCCCCCCTCCCCCACACACACACACACACACACAACCACCACCCCCACTCTACTGTCAAACTTGGACTTCTCGGTAAAACTTTGTTTAAATGCAATGATTTGCCACAGTTTTACACACTGCAACAAAATGTTTAGGAACCAAGCACCCAGTAGTTAATTATATTATCTAAACTTTAGCACTGTGGGGGGGGGGGGGGGGTTACCCCATTCGCACTCGTACTACCGGCCTGTTTAAAAAGGAAATAGAAAGTCTTTTTTTCATGTTAATAAATATATGAAAGATTCAATCAAAACTTTTTTTATTTATACAATTCCCTATTTTCCTGCACATCTCACTGACAACTGTTTGCATTCGTATTAATAGAAGGCAACACTCTTCTTGTGAAGATACGTTATAGGCAGATGTATCTTGGAGCTTTGTATCAAAATTCATGTCATTTGAAGATATTTTTCTTTCTTCTTGGTAAAAAGCAGGCAAACTATTTGCATAGGTATAATGAGCAATTGATATCAATGATCCTTGGTAGAGGTGTGTCAGGTATTAAGAAGGACTTAGTTGGTTCAAAATTGAAAATATATGACGCATTTAAAAAAATTTTTTTCCCCTGGAAATCTAATTGTTATCTGTTTAAATTATTTTTTGAGAAATTAGTCCTATATCAAATTGTGAAATTCATGCCCAAAGGTAAGCACCCCCACCCCACCCTAATATGTTTAGTCATGTATTCAACATAAAGAAAGGCGTAATAACGATTTTTATAAAGGCAAAATAACGGAAATGGAAAGGAGTTATAACGCCTTTTAGAAAGGCGTTATAACGCCTTTTAAAAAGGCGTAATAACACCTTTTGGAATGGAAAGGCGTAATAACGCCTTCTAGAATCAAAAGGCGTTATAACGCCTTTTTCGCGTTATTACGTAATAATGCCTTTTAAAAGGCGTTATAAGGCGTTATAACGCCTTTTAATTTTTTTTCTCTCTAAATTGATCCTGATAGGCTTTCGTATTTTTCTTTTATCTACAACCTGAATAATCTAATTCTTTTTCATTCAATTCGGAGTTTTCTGTCATTATACCCCCCGCTTGAAAAGCGGGAGGGTATATAGTAATCGTTAATTCCGTCCGTCCGTCTGTACGTCCGTCCGTCCGTCCGTCTGTTACGCTTTGGGGTACCATCTCTTATTCGCAACTCCTCTCATACGACTGAATGAAATTTGATGAAACTTTCACAGAATCTTTATTATGTTCCCAAACGAAGTTGGGGAACATATTGTTTTACTCTGTTTCTTATTATTATTATTATTATTATTATTATTATTTTTCTTCTTCCTGGGAAAATTTTGTCCACGAGTGATCTTGTAAACTACACATCTGACTTAGGTAAAATGTTTTTAGGGTCAGTAGGCATGTTGTGTAGATTTGCCAAACAAAGGTCATTTTGCGCGCACGTGCTTGCAAGAGCGCGCACGTGCAACACGTTAAATGGCCAATATAATCTAGATCGCCTTAACTTTTCAATTTTTTTGATCAAATGCTTTGAAACTCATAATATAAGGATATATTAGTAGTATAGACAGGATGACATGGTCAAAATAGCAAGATCTCACGCGCATGCACGTGCGCTTTGCTCTGATTGGCTGAAACTAAAGTCTCAATATCTTTCTTGCTT
>NW_026925987.1:0-10404 GCF_032062105.1 Saccostrea cuccullata | reverse complement strand
AACAATATTGACATATTTCATTGATATTATCATTCTACACATTATATCAAAATATTTATCCTGAACACACATGCGCTCGGTGACTTTTATTTAAAATATCGACGAAATATGTACATTTTCCTGCAAAATTCATAAAAAACTGAAATTTATGTCATATTTGTGACGTCATTACGTACATATGACGTCATTACTTATGAAATTATTCAGTGCTTTGAAGTCAGCATATACTCCCCTGTTTAAGGACTTAATTAAATATTACTCCATCAAAGTTTGATTTTGGGGGGCAAATGTTGGTTAATACCGCATATAGTTCTTTGGTATACAGATATATCACATGAATATCTAGAGCAAGTTCTGTTTTGGGTACGATCGCAATTATCTGCAGTTTCTGTTCATTTTCTTTGCTACTGTTGCATATACTGAGATGAAATTTAATATACAGATTAATCAGATGAATATCTAGGTCAAGTTCTGTTTTCAGTACGATCGCAATTATTTGCAGTTTCTATTCATTTTCTTTGCAACTGTTGCATATACTGAGATGAAATTTAATATACAGATTAATCAGATGAATATCTAGGTCAATTTCTGTTTGGGTACAATGGTGCCAATTTTGACAGAAATATGCCCCATGGACTTAAAAAAATTCCAATTTAGGGGGGGGGGGGGAGGAGGCATAAGTGTTTTACAAACATCTCTTCTTTCATTAAGTTTTTAGCTCACCTGAGCCAAAGGCTCAAGTGAGCTTTTCTGATCACATTTTGTCCGTCGTCCGTCTGTCTAGCTGTCCGTCTGTCCATCCGTCCATCTGTAAACTTTTCACATTTTTGACTTCTTCTCAAAAACCACTGGGCCAATTTTGACAAAACTTGGTACAAAGCATCCTTGGGTGAAGGGGAATTTACATTGTTAAAATGAAGGGACATATCCCCTCGCAAGTGGAGATAATCAAGAAAAGACAAAAATAGGGTTATCAAAAAATTTTCTTCTCAAGAACCACTGGGCCAGTAAAGCTGAAACTTATGTGGAAGCATCCTGGGGTAGAGTAGATTTTAAATTGAACAAATCATGACCCCCTGGGGTAGGACGGGGCCACAATGGGGAATCAATGTTTTACATGGAAATATATAGGAAAAATCTTTGAAAATCTTCTTCTCAAGAACCACTGGGCCAGAAAAGGTTAAACTTAAATGTGGAAGCATCCTGGGGTAGTGTAGATTCTAAATTGTTCAAATCATGACCCCTGGGGATAAGGCGGGGCCACAATGGGGAATCAGTGTTTTACATTGAAATATATAGGAAAAATCTTTGAAAATCTTCTTCTCAAGAACCACTGGACCAGAAAAGCTGAAACTTATGTGGAAGCATCCTGGGGTAGTGTAGATTCTGAATTGTTCAAATCATGACCCCCAGGGGTAGGAGGAATCGGGGCCACAATGGGGAATCAAAATTTTACATAGAAATATATAGGAAAAATCTTTAAAAATCTTCTCAAGAACTACTGGGCCAGAAAAGCTGAAACTTATGTTGAAGCATCCTGAGGTAGTGTAGATTCTAAATTGTTCAAATCTTGACCCCCACGGGTAGGGCGGGGCCACAATGGGGAATCAAATTTTTACATAGAAATATATAGGAAAAATCTTTAAAAATCTTCTCAAGAACCACTGGGCCAGAAAAGCTGAAACTTATGTGGAAGCATCCTGGGGTAGTGTAGATTCTAAATTGTTCAAATCATGACCCATGGGGGTCGGGTGGGGCCACAATGGGGAATCAATGTTTTACATAGAAATATGTAGAAAAAATCGTGAAAATCAAAGCTGAAACTTATTTCGAAGCATACTGGGGTATTGTAGATTTCAAATTGTTTAAATTATGATAAGTGGGAAGGGTGGGTCACAATATGTATTACAAGGGGGAAATCTGGTAAAGAACAGAATGGCCAAAGCTTCTCAGGTGAGCGATGTGGCCCATGGGCCTCTTGTTGAATATTCTTACTGAATTTGCTTCATACTGTTTTTATTTACATTGGTTATAATTTTCCCAACTTTGTTGCAGGTCTGTTGCATGTTGGCAGCTGACACTTGTTCAATATTTGCACCAAGAAGCATACCAGGCATACCTTCTGTTGTAAGACTGGTACCCAGGTGACCGACAGTCATATGGCCACATTCAGCTGTGCAATTCTTCATTCCCAGCCAGATCTTCTCAACACTTTGTAAGGCTTTTCTCTGTGACTGGTATAGCGGCACCTCTTACATCGGATGGAAAGGATCTATGCCAGGCCTCGTTTTTCTTCCCCATGCTGATTCCAGTCAAGAGGACCATCACAGTCTGAAAACTTATGTGAGTGTTCTTAATGCATTGTTCCACAATTTAGCAGTCTTTTCTTGATGAAGTACATTGTATATTTTTGAATTTGGGTCGTCTGACACAGCTTTCATGTAGGTGTCTACTTGCAGAACCTCACTTGGCCCGGGTTGTAAAAACTTCGTCTCACTGCTTTGGCTCTTGGCATCTATAACTGCAAACTCTCAAATTTTTCTGTGGCAGTACAATGTCCTCAAACTCTTCTTTACTACATGTATGTCTTCTTATGGGAACTAGATACTGGACTGGACTGGTTGTCCCAATTTTTTTCTGGCTTTTGTTGTGGGGAATACTCTCTTTTTTGTATTGATGTTGATGCAACCATTTTGGTCCTTTTTTGGCATGATAAATATTTAACTTTACACGTGTAGACTTTTTCTAGAATATGCCATTGTATGTGGTGCATATTTTTAAGTATTGTAAACCTTTGTGTTGTTTATTTTAGAGCTGCTAGGTCTTCTAAGAGAAACTCAATTCTTTGATGACTGATGGAAAAGCTTCATCATCCACCACTGTTTAAGGACCCCTTATCTTAATCACCAACCATTAATCAGTTATCACTGTTATCAAAGGTACAATATTGAAGTCTCTTCTGACACCATTTTTCTGAACACAATTTGTCCGTAGTCAGTCCGTCTGTAAACTTTTCACATTTTCTACTTCTTCTCAAGAACCTTTGGTGAATTTTATCCAAACTTGGTACAAAACTTCCTTAGGTTAAGAGGAATTAAAATTTTAAAAATCAAGGGCCAAGTCCTTTCACAAAGGGAGATAATCAAGAAAAGACAAAAATATGGTGGGGTCATTAAAAAATCTTCTTCTCAAGAACCACTGGGCTAGAAAAGCTGAAACTTATATGGAAGCATCCTGGGGTAGTGTATATTCTAAATTATTCAAATCATGACCCCCGCGGGTTGGTCTGGCCGGGCCACAATAGGGAATCAAAGTTTTACATAGAAATATACTGAAAGGGAAAAGAAACGCAGGGTAGTATAATTTTCGAAAACTTTCTGACCGCATGACCGAAAATTATGAAAATTGGTCAGATGAGAAATTTAGTTACTATGCACCAAAATCAGTATATAGAATTTCTCAACTGTAAACTGTATGATGTCACGGAGAGAAAATGCTAAAAATTCAAAAACACGTGCAATTAAATGATGACGAGTTTGTCAACAAATCGTGTTGCACCAATTAATGCACCTGAGGTATACACATCGTTTTTCAATATTAAGAGACAATATGAATTTCTTGCAACCTTGGTACAGTTTACGGATGTTCCGTGGGGTCTGGTTTTTGATTTGCCTATATCATGAAAATGACAACAACGGGTAACTTAGCAGTTTATCCTAAATTTTCCCCCATAAAACTTGTTACCTGTTGTCAGAGAAAGCCTGGAGAGGTTTTCAATCAACCTTGACGATGACGTAAATGCGAAACAGAGTCATGTTACGGGCAGTTTATTTGTCCTGCCATCTCATACATCGCCACCTTAGTACCATAAAAACTGCTATTTATACAGTAGACTATGATAATCATTACATTCACACGAAAAATGAAAGAAGACAATTCAGCAATTTGGTTTTTAAGGAGCCGGTCAACTTACTGTTGTGTTCCTCTCACTGGTGCAGGCGTGCGTCGTTTGACTAATTTTTTGGCACAGTTACCCATGCTCAATGTAGCCAGGGTTTGAAAGATAAACACTCTTATGAATTCCATGCAAAGGAAAAGTAAGGCTCTGAAGATGCGTGGGAGAGACATTGAAGATAATGAGAGTTTTTGATTTTCACTTTTGTGGGGTATCGTCATATGAGCTTCAATAACTCATGAATTATTAGACAAAATCAAATAAGATTTTGGTTTAATCCTTTTGAAAGATGATTTTAAAAGTTAGAAAGGAATACCGAAAGAAAATTAAAATACAAATCATTTTTTTTACCTCAAAAGTTTACCCTGCGTTTTTTTTTCCTTTTAGTATATATAGGAAATTTTTTTTTTAAATCTTCTCAGGAACCACTGGACAAGAAAAACTGAAACTTATGTGGAAGCATCCTGGGGTAGTGTAGATTCAAAATTATTCAGATCATGACCCCCGGGGGTAGGGCGGGGCCACAATGGGGAATCAAAGTTTTACATAAAAATATACATGTATAGGAAAAACCTTTTAAAACCTTCTTCTCAAGAACAACTTGGCCAGGAAAGCTGAAACTAATGTGGAAGCATCCTCGTATAGTGTAGATTCTAAATTGTTCAAATCATGACCCCAGGGGTAGGATGGGGCCACAATAGGGAATCAAAGCTTTAAATAGAAGTATATAGGAAAAAACTTTCAAAATCTTCTCAAATTCAATGGGCTAGAAAAGCTGAAACTAATGTGGAAGCATCCTGGGGTAGTGTAGATTCTAAGTTGTTGTTTAAATACATGAAATCTTTGAAAATCTTCAACTCTGCTCCTAGGAATTAAATAAAGAAATTAATTACATAGTTATGATTAGCAAGAATGCCTCTTCCAAAATCGTGAATTTTATGGCCCTAGGGTCAGGGGTTTTGGTTTTTGGGTGGGGCTCTTATTTATATAGTGAATATACTTGAATTCTTTGAAAATCTTCTTCTCTGTTCCTAGGGATTTTATAAAGAAATTAATTACATAGTTATGATGAGCAAGAGTGCCTTTACCAAATTTGTAAATTTCATACCCTGAGGGTCAGAGGTTTTGGTGTTAGGGTGGGGCTAAATAGATTATATAGTGAAAATGTGTTATTGTTTTGAAAATCTTCTTCTCTTCTCCTAGGTATTAAATAAACTAACTAAGCACATAGTAATGATGAGCAAGAGTGCTTCTACCAAAATTGTGAATTGATGGCTTTTGGGATCAGGGGTTCTGGTGTAAGGGCAGGGCACTTTTGATTTTATATTGAAATTACATTATTTTATTCTTTGAAAATTTTTCTTATCTTGTCCAGACTATTCAAGTTGGCTCAGTCGTTAGAGAGTTCGCTTTGTATTCGGGAGGTCGTGAGTTTGTATCTCGGTGGCGACTGACTTAGTAGTTAAAAAATGGGTGGCAACTGTTCTTTCGCTGTGCACTGGGCAGTTTGAAGTGAAAGTTGCGGGTCCCTCGGATGAGACCTTAAAAAGCAAGGCCCTGTGTAAGTGGCAGGCGTTGGCACGATATAGATCCCTTGCTGCTGAATGGCTCCGAGTGCTGAGTAAAGGACAAAATTTAAAGCCCTTCACCAGCATACGATGACGTCTCCATATGAGTGAAAAATTCTGGAGAGGGACGTTAAACAATATACAATCAATCATTATACAATCTTCTCTGCTCCTGGGTATTACATGTAAATAAACTTACTAAGTACATAGTTATGATGAACAAGAATGCCTCTACCAAAATTGTGAATTTTATGGCCCCAGGATCAGGGGTTCTGGTGTTGGGGGTATTCTTTGAAAATCTTCTTATCTGCCCCTGGGTATTACATGTAAATAAACTAACTAAGTTCATAGTTATAATAAACAAGAATGTCTCTACCAAAATTGTGAATTTTTGGGCCCTAGTGTTAGGGGTTCTGGTGTTAGGGCAGGGCTATATTGTTCTATTAAGACTGGTACCCAGGTGACCGACAGTCATGGCCACATTCAGCTGTGCAGTTCTTCATCCCCAGCCAGATCTTCTCAACTCTTTGTAAAGCTTTTCTCTGTGATTGGTATAGCGGCACCTCTTACATCGGATGGAAAGGATCTATGCAAGGCCTCGTTTTTCCTCCCCATGCTAATTCCAGCCCAGAGAACCATCACAGTCTGGAAAGTTATAAGAGTGTTCTTTAAATGCATTGTTCTATAATTTAGCAGTCTTTTTCTTGATGAAGTACATTGTATAATTTTGAATTTGGGTTGTCTGACACAGATTTAATGTAGGTGTCTACTGGCAGGACCTCACTTGGCCCGTGTCGTAAAAACTTCATCTCACTGCTTTGGCTCTTGGCATCTATAACTGCAAACTCTCAAATTTTTCTGTGGCAGTACAATTTCCTCTCAAACTCTTCTTTACTACGTCTTCTTATGGGAACTAGATACTGGACTGGACTGGTTGTCCCAATTTTTTTCTGGCTTTTGTTGTGGGGAATACCCTCTTTATTGTATTGATGCAACCATTTTGGTCCTTTTTTGGCATGATAATTGTTTAACTTTATACGTGTAGATCCAGCTATTTCTGATGATCCCACGCTAACCTGAACAGGTTGGGGTCCATTCTGAAACCATGCGTGTTCATTATTGATTGCATGCTTGATATGTACAATAAGTGGTCAAGTTGAGCATTATATATGACACAGCTGTGGGAGGAGTTCATTTTAATACATTCATTTGATTGGCTGAGGTTATGTTCTAAGTCAATAAGATCATATTAAGATTAAGAGAAATCTTTGTCAGAAAGAATGGGCTTCGTTTAAGATTTTACTATTACTGAAATTTGCATGTTTTATATTATCCACAGTGTCATGCTGTCCCAGTCAGACAACTGAATGTGTCTCTAATTCTGAAGATTTCCATCATGGAAATCAAACGAATTAAGGGTTCAGCCTGACTGTTTAGGTTCCTCAGGGGACAAAGACTAGCTCTGTTGTCTAAACTTGTACATTAGGCAAGAGTGGCTCAACCTGCGACATGACAAACACTAACATGGGTGTAAGTGAAGCTTATGGTGTCCCTTTTGGTGACTGGGGGACTGCCTTATTGTCCAAGTTCCCCTCATAGAATCCTATTAGCTGATAACATGATTGGTTTATAATTTTGTAGAATTATGTAATGTGAATTTTGAACTCAGATTAGTATATTATACTTTTTGTTCTTTTGATTAATGCAGAAAAACTCAAGATGAAGTATAAAGTACCTAAATATGATGTAAATTAAAAAAAAATTCTGAATACATTACTTTTGGTTCCCTGTGATTATTTAAACATTATCACAGATATGAACAATCCACTGGCTGACTCTCGAATTTTCTTAAAGAGCTAATTTTTTTTACATATAACATATTTTATCATTTTGTGTTTTCAGGTAAGATTTACATACCTTGAGGTTTCTAAAATCACCATGATGAAAATTAAAGAAAGACCTGCAAATTGACTAACTCTCTATCTGAAAGTGGATGAAGATGAGTGTCCAATATTTTGCTACAGTGAACGTTACAATTATCTTAACCAAAAAGATGGAACAATAATTTTCATCACACTCATTATTATAAAGAAGATGCAGTCTGATTATGAAAAGACACAATGAATTTTCTGGTTAGTAAGTTAATGGTTAAACCTAAGGAAAACTATGAAAAGAATTTTCAGTATGAATTTTAGCTACCAGGTAGATTTTATTTATTAGGTCACCTTAGTAAAGTCAGGTGACCTATTGCTATCTGTTTTCATATGTTGTGTCTCTGTGTCGTCTGTCATGGGTTAACATTTGAACATTTTCAGATTCTTCTCTGCAAGCACAACAAATTTAGGCACAAAGCATCTATGGATGAAGGGGAACAAAAATTTTGAAATTTTTGGTCCCTGGGGCCAGAGGGTTTGGTACAAAACCACAAAAATTAATACAGTCTCTAGAAGACTTCTTCTTTACTACTGGACATCAACCTGTCAAACTACATCGTTATATCTGGTGAGAATGATTCTTCGATCCAATTCGCAAGCTGTGAATTTTATGGCCCCTGTCTCAGATTGATTGATTGATTGTATATTGTTTAACGTCCCTCTTGAGAATTTTTCACTCATATGGAGACGTCACCGATGCCGGTGAAGGGCTTCAAATTTAGACCTATACTCGGCACTCAGGGCCATTAGCAGTGAGGGTTCTTTATCAAGCCACGCCTACCGTGACACGGGACCTACGTTTTTAAGGTCATATCCGAAAGACCCGTGACTTTCACTTCTAGTGCCGAGCGCTTGGCGAAGGAACAGTCACTACCTGTGTTTACGTCTTAGGTATGACGCGGCGCCGCGATCGAGAATCGAACCCGGGCCTCCCGATCACGAAGCGAACGCTCTACCACTAGGCTACCGTGACCGGTTCCCTGTCTCAGAGGTTCTGGTGTAAGGGCGGTGCTCTTTTAATTATACAGTTAAAATTCATTAATTCTCTAAAGATCTTTGGTATTAAATAAACCCACCAAGTACATAGTTATATTAAACAAGGCTACTTCTTTCAATATTGTGAGTTTCATTGCCCAAGGTTCCTGAGTTCTGGTGTTAAGGTGGCACTTTATTGATTATATATGTGAAAATGTGTAAATCGTCTCCTCTGCTCCTGGATTTTAAACCAATGAACTATGCACATAGTTAAGATGAGGAAGGATGCTTCCCAATTTATGAATTTTAGGGCCCCTGGATAAGGGGTTAGGGCAAGGCTCTAGGGATTACATTATGAAAATGCATGAATTCTTTGAAATCCTCCTTTGGTCCTGATTAGATGACAATAATCTAAGTACATATTTATGATGGAGAAAAGGAACTTCTTCCAAATTGATTAATTTCAGAGCCCTTTGCCTGTGGAACAGTGTGTGTGTGGGAGGGGGGGGGGGGGGCTTAGTCTTGAAATAAATTAATGCTTTAAAATCTGCTCTTTAGTATTAATCAACCATTTTAATAATGAAATAAAATTATGACAAAATTAAAAAAAACTGAGATGAGGTGACCCCAGTGTCAGTGGTTCCTGTTTGGGTTTCCTCCCATGGGATGTAGCAAAGAGATCTAAGTAACATTCTTGCATCAAAGTACTCTAAAATCAGAAAATGTTTTCATCATTGAAAATTTAAACATACAATGCTGCAGCATTATTAAGTTCACTGAACATGCTTATCATTTAACAGTAAGTTTTTATAATGCCCTTCTTTGAAGAAGTGAGGGCATATTGCTTTGCTGCTGTCTGTAAGTCGGTCTGTCTCTTAGTCCGCCATCATTTTCTGTTTATATTCTTTGAAGAGGCTACACATGTTGATATGATATTTGGTATACATATTTATCATAAGAATATAGAGGGTACGTTTTGGTAATTTTTGATAGAGTTGTGCTCCTTTGACTTGAAAAAAAATTCCAACTAATTTGGAGAGGGGTGCAGAAGTATTTTACAAAAATCTCTAATTTAGGTTAAAGTCCTTGAAAATACAACAAATAATCTAATTTCTATGTTTTATTTATGATTGTCTGTTGTCCGTCCATCTGTCTGTAAACATTTCACATTATCAACTTCTTCTAAACTAGCTAAACTTGGTACAATGTACAAAGCATCCTTGGGTGGAGGGGTGTTAAATTAGTGAAAATGATGGGCCAAGTCTGCTTGCAAAGCGAAATAATCTGTAAAAGACAAAATTAGGGTGAGGTCACAAAAATTATTCTAAAGAATCACTATGCAAGAAAACCTAAAATTTATGTGAAAGCGTCCTGAAGTAGTGTAAATTCTGAATTGTTCAAATCATGACCCCAAGGGGCAAGGCATGGCCAATATGGGAAATAAAAGTTTTACATTAAATTGTATGGGAAAAATCTTCTCAAAAACCACTTTCAAGAAAATTTTTAACTTGCATGGAAGCATATCGGGGAAGCGTAGATTCTACATTCTTTCAGTCATGACCCAGAGAGTATCACAGGGCACCAAGCTGGGCCACAATAGGAAATCTCGAGTTTTTTATTGAAATCATTAAGAAAAATCTTTGAAAATCTTTTTATCAAGAACCATTGGGCTAGAAAAGTTTAAACATCCTGGGGTAGTGTAGAGTTTAAATTATTCAAATATTGACCCTTGGGATAAGGTTGGGGCCACAATAGGGAATCCCAATTTTAACACTGAGTTATAAAAATGAAGGGCCATATCCCCCTACAAGGTGAGATAATCAAGATAATACAAAAAAGGGTAAATTCGCCTGAAAACATCACGAACCATTGGGCCTAAAAAGCTGAAATTTATGTGGAATCGTAATGGGGTAGTCACGATTCTAGATAGTTCAAATCTTGACCTCTGGTTGTAGGACTGGGCTACAAAAGG
>NW_026925986.1:0-106561 GCF_032062105.1 Saccostrea cuccullata | reverse complement strand
TCTCGAGAAATCGCGCGTACAAAATCGGTAAGAAAAAAAAACAATAATAATAAAACTAGAGCAAAGCTCGTTGCAAAGCAACGAGAAGGTCTTCCGTCCTGTTTGACCGGAAGTAGCTTTCATTTTCAACAATAATGAGAAATAACGCCTAAAAATGGTTTGAATCCTCTAAAGCTATGTTCATTAATGCAAAAATAAGCAATTTTTGATACTTCCGGTTTAACCGGAAGTGACGACGAAGGACGGAAAATTAATTTTTCTGCTCCCAGAGACATATGTTACCCAAAAACTTGATAAGAACGGCAAAAATACACGTTTTTTGACTACTTCCGGTTTGGCCGGAAGTGACGATGCCGGACGTATTTTGACGACTCAAATAGATTAAGCTTGTCATTTTGAACAACTTTGCTTCTTTGAAGTATTACAAATTCTCAATACTTTTCGAGATATTAAGTAAAAACTTTTGGCCCCTCTAGATCTCTTATTTTAGGGGTCAGCCCTTTTTTCGAGGTATCATTTGAAAGATCTTATAATTCTTCACAACTTTTGTTCTATATGTTTTAACAAAATATTTACAAGTAAAACGATATAAAGGAAAAAGTGTTAGAAAATTTGAAACGCTCAATATGACTTTTTTCAGATCATACCGAGCGTTAACGTGCAGTACTTCCGGTGAAAGTTAACAACACAATGCAAATCTACATTTGTTGCTCTATCTTCCAAAAAGGTTTCATCTTCCTGTGATGAGCGGTTTTTAAGAAGAGCGACGGACAAAATGACCCTTAAAAATCACAAAATTGCGAAAATCTTCGAACCGGAAGTGACGTCATCAAAATGAAAAAAAATGCATCAAGTTTTTTTAATGTTCTATCAGACCTGAAAGTTTCATAAAAATATAACGAGCCGTTTTTGAGAAATCGCGTGCACAAAATCGGGGAGAAAAAAAATAATAAGAAAAACAGTGGAAAAGAAACAAACGAATAACAAGAAGGTCTTCCGCTGAAGACGGAAGACCTTAAATAGTGGAAAAGAAACCTAAGAAAAACAATAAGGTCTTCCGCTGAAGACGGAAGACCTTAATAATCTTTACCATCAGAATCAGTAGAAGGTCTTCCGTTGGAAACGGAAGACCTTAATAAACAAATCAATAAATCTTGTGGACCAGGACAAAAACTTCTGTGTAGACCTATTGGTTTACGCATGATTATTAGTAAATTCAACTGTACAATTAATTAATGCACTGCAGTAGACATTTTAAGTCAGTCAGTCGGGAGGGGGCAACCAAACATTTTTTTTTTTTAAAATGGCTAATAAATATATAAATAATGTATAATGTTGCATTGTAATAAACAAAAAAGTCAATAAATAAATAGTCATGTTACCTCCCAATCAACGGATTGTAATTTAATGTTGTGCTGTGGTTTGTTAGAAAATAATGATCGAAGTACTGAAATTATCGTATATTTATAGGAAACGTATAGTGATTATATTATACATAGTATACATTTACATTACCTTAGAAAATATAAACAAACAAAAAAAAAATTAAAATCAAACTAAATTTTATTTTATTCCTTTGGCCGAGCAGTCTTCGGTATGGGCCGAGGTGTCAATGATTTTGAGCCGACCCGTCAGGGCCGAGGTGTCAACCAGCACGGGCCGGGGTGTCGTTGGGCCGAGTAGTCTGTCTACCATATTGCTCTTTGTTTATACACGATCATTAGAAAACATCTTTGAACTTCTTTCCTTTTTTAAAAATATAATTAATTTAAAAATAAAATTATAATATCTTTTAATATTTGTTTTCAAAAACTACTAAAATGTAATCATTATTGTTGGGATTAGGAAACACTATAGAGTTATATAAGGATATAGGAGTTATCGTTAATTGTTAACCGGCTTCTAAAACATTTTCTGTGACAAAATTTTATTCAAAATATGTATAAACAATGATAATTTATAAAGATATGTTGTCAAATATTAATAAAATGTAATATTTCCTGGTGGGATTTATTGTTTTTCTATGGGACTCATGTGGGACTTACTTTCCCCGTGGAACTTGTTTTAGTAAGTCCCCGGCAAAACAAGGTCAAAATCAATGAACGAGTCAAAGGCAGCTCCCTGCACACCATGTGACCGTAATTATGACGTCACGTCATACTCAAAGTGAAAGTACGAATAACCGCTCGTACGCATATAAGTCGTACGCATATATATAAGTATTGCAATCGCTAATTACGTGAATGTTTAAAGATATTATATTTTTTATGCATTATTCAATGAAGAAAGGTAAAATAACAAAGATGTAAACGTGCTTGAAATACAAGCCTTTTTGTTTAATTGGTTAAAATACCTAGTCTGATTAAAGGGGGGGGTATATTGTTTGTGTATATCTGACAAAGTACAGCAACAACCCCTCATCCCCCACTCCCATCCCAACCCCACCCTTTTTGCTTGATATCGCAGAGTAAACAGGTAAAAAAAAGTCTTCAGAACCCTATCTACACGGTGCATGTCAAGGTTCTGTGATGCTTCTGCGTGTAGAGATATGATACCGGTATCACAAAACCTTGACATTGTGAAGTTTTCACACTTTAAAATAATAATTAAAGAACTTCAATGCCAAAACAGATTGTAAACTTGTAGTCTATTGTATTGCAATATAGACCCCCCCCCCCCATTGAAAAAATCCAAACTGGGTGATTTTGGGTGGTATACGACATTTTACAGAGACGTATGGATTTTTAATTACTTAGGCCTATGTCCAAACCGAATCTTATTGTCTTTTCCATTGATTTCTTAATCATTCTTTATCATACATAATACATATTCTTCGTTTGAACATTTTTTCTTCTAATTTAAGTCAAAGCATTCTACCACGTCTAACGCGCAACTTAATAAATAAGTCAAACAAATGTATACTTTCTTCAATTTAATAAAAAAAAATAAATAAATAAAAAGACAGTAGCATACTGTACATGAAAACAAAACGGCATTGTTGCATTGTTTAAATCTATAAAGCTACTTTAATTATTTATTACTATTGAAATTCAAGCAAACAACATGTTATAAAACTGAAAGAACATCATCACAAATTGATAGGTGACATATATAATGCATGAACCAGAGGCGAATCCAGTAATTTTTGAAAGGGTCTTCCAAGTTTGTGCCCTCCGTACCCCCTGCTTTATAGAATCACACCACATGCGCTTTAGCACCGTAGCAACGACTTTAAAGGCCCTGAATAAAGCTGACAAATAAGCAAAATTAAAGTGAGCACCCTTAATATCCAATTTTTTTGTAAAGGGGGTGGGTGAAATTTTCAGTACATTTTTTAAATGCTGGAATTTGCATATTTTTACCCTCCAGCAACGGTAAGGGTGCCGCGTCCTATTAACTAAATTTGCATAATAATAAATTTGCATATTAAAAGTACACTCCGCAAAAGATTGCTCTCAGAAATAGTGACCCCCCCCGTCCACGTATTATGGGGGTGTTTTACACCTTTGAATTCATTGACTAAATTCTTCTCATACTACACAGAGAAACTTTTTAGCATACTCCTTATCTTAACCTTTTTTTTGCATATTCCTGTACGTAAGTTACTTGAGAAGATTGTCCAAAAATATTATGGCCAAAGTTTTGCCAGAATCTTCCATGTTAAAATCTTGCATTTTACTAGTCTGGTAATTAAGTAAATCATTTTTCTTTCAATATCTTATAAATAAAAATCCTTCGTGACATCCTTATAAGTTTCAAGTGACCTTGTGTTGGTGGTGGGGCCCGGTATCAAGGTAGTGAAGGTATAACTGGTATCTATAAACAAAGCAATACACAATACTCTTTCTAGTGAGCAGAAAAGGCAGAGATTGAGATACTTTATTTATTTTAACATATTAAACGTAACAGAAAAACATCCTCTCCCTCTCTCTGGAAAAATAAGGAGGAGGGTCCAGTCCCTCCTCTCTAGGTCTGCCAATGTGTACCATTAAAATTCAGTTAAGAATATGCAAAACAGAGGACATATAATTGCAGTCAACAGTCAAGTCACAAACAGTCAAAGTTATATGATGGTTTAACAAGAGTAGGGCACTGATTGTTTTATTGTCCAAATTAGCAGGGGTCTCTATCTGCATTTTCTTCACCATAGAGAAGACTCATTCACATCCAGCATTGGAATTTGGCACAACATTAAAGCATGGCTTTGACTATTTTACCATCACTGGAAACTGCTCTACAGTCACAAAGTACAAAGTTGATCCTTGTATGGCATGCCAAATTCACAAAAATGAGCTAAACATAGTTTCACAATTGATAAACTAGGTTTATCAACTGTAAACTATAGTTTACAAACCATGAACTATAGTTTACAATTCGTTAACTATAGTTTTCATCTGTAAAACTATATTTAATGGTTGTTAACTATAGTTTAGGAATGCTAATCTAAGTTTATTTGTCTGTAATAAAATGTTAACAATATATTTTGTTGTTAAACATAGATTCACGTCTGTAAACTATAATTTATGATCGTTAACTATAGCAGTCTTCACAACAATTCTTTTTCAGCACATGCCCTTCGGGCATGTATAACGGTCATTTTAACCCAGCACATTGAAATTTTTACATGCCCTACTCAAATTTCCTCCATATAGCAGAGATATGATTATGCAACCAAAAACAAGGTTTTTATTTTAACTATAAGGACAGTTTTTCTGTTTTTAAATTCTCTCAATCTTTAGTTTAAATCGTTTCAAGAGTTTTAAATCAACCGTTCGTGGCCTGCCTTTCTGCCATTTTCGTATGCATTTTTGTTCACAACTTTTGACTCGCATGCTGGCCGTTTGTTGGCCATTATAGCTGAATTGAATTTCATAAGTATGATCATGATCATCATGACAGCAGTCCACTGCATGTGGTATTAATAAACGTAATTTGGAAAGAAACAATGAGAAAACAAATAGGTTAAATTAAACACTTTAATGATTACGATTGATAATCATTTGACAGGTCGTACCGATAATGTAACGTAAGACAAATGTAGACTGGCAATTCAGATTAAGACATTACATAGCAAGTTTACACGAATAACTGGGGTATGACAGACGAAATAGCAAGTAAACATCGTGAATCGAAGAAAATTCACACATGCCCTTCGGGCATGTAATTTGAGAATTTTCACATGCCCGCTGGCAAATTTACCAGGTCCCGGGCATGGGGCACCCAGGTTATTTCGAAGACTGCTATAGTTAAGAGTTGTAAACCATAGTTTACAATCGTGAAACTGTATTTATCAGATAATCTATGTTTTGCGATCGCAAATGATTGTTTTCGGTGATAAGTTTACAGTCGTGAAATATAGATTATCGCGTTAACTATGGTTTACAGATGTAAAATATAGATTAAGGTTATTAACTATAGTTTACAGTCCGTAAACTATAGTTTACAAGCGATAAACCTAGTTTATCAACTGTGAAACTATGTGTTGCTCATTTTTGTGAATTTGGCGTGCCATACTTATGTCACAGGTTCAAATCCCCCTGTGGGACGTCAAGACTGTTCAACCAATGGCCCTGAATGTCGAGTATAGGACAAAATTAGCAGCTTTCCGCCGGCAAGTGGTGGCATCTGTTGTATGAGTGAAACATTCTTGAAAGGGATGTTAAACAATATACAATCAATCATCACTAGGGCTGGGATGATACAACTTTTTCTATATCCATACATATCACGATATTTGAGCCACAATACGATATGTATCATGATATGTTTAATTGCTTACAAAAAATCTTTTTTTGCACTGAAATTATCAAATTATTTCACAAAAATATTTTACTCAATTGTAAGTGATGTAAATTATTATTTATTTCAAATCTATATTTATATTTAGCTTAATTATTTTATACATTAAACCCCAAATGTTAAATAAACATTTAAAAATGGAAGTCAGATTTTTTGGGACAATATTTCTATATTTTTTCACATGTATCAATATGCCTATCGTCCTCACAGATATCTCGATATATATAGTCCCAGCCCTAATCATCACTGGAAATTTTATTTCTTTTGTCCAGAATTCTATCCCATGCAGTAGACATCTGTTTTTGTGTTTTCCACAAAACTTGGGAGGTCCACAGCAGGAGTTGTTTGGTAGTCCATGAATTCCTCTTTCCTTTATTCCCATTGATCCTGGGGCACTAGGGAAGTGAATCCCTGTGCTAGCACAGTTAGGGCAGTTGGTGGTACATGTAGATCTCCTCCATTTGCTGGATTTGGGAAGCCAAGGTTGAATACCACCATATCCTTGAAAAGAAATTTGGCCAGCACCTTTGATGTCCTGCATAGTAGATTTTTCTTAATGCCCTAAAAATATTTTTAGAAGTCATTTATCAACAGAAAAGAAATAAAAATGTCAAATAAATAATAAATAGGCCTAAAATGATTTTTTCATTTAGGGAAATCTCAAGTTAGCATGGGAGTGCAATACATGTACAAACCTCTGTAGTGATGATGGTTGAATTTCATCCTCATGGTCCACGGTGACAACCTACATGGCTCTTGTCATTACACCAGTGGCAATGATAATCACCAGTGGCAATGATGTTGTCATTCAGCTGGGAGTTGCTGTCTTTGAATGGCACAGCTGTGAGATCCTTGGTAGACTATATGATCATTGCTTTAACAAACTTCTCATGGAAATTTCTCAACAAAGTCAACATCTCCCTCAAGTACCCAATATTAACTTCATCATCCTGATAAAAGACAAAAATGTTTAAATATCAATTTCTCCAATAGGCATTTTTTAAAATTTAATTTAAATGTACATTTGTATGTACAATAATTATATAAAACATTCAGACGTTCAAAATTTTACGTAGAAAATAGTGTTAAACTCGTTAAGTGGATGAAGAATGAAACTTGGGAAGCTGATGTACATATACATGTACATGGTTGTTGTCATTAATATAGGATGTATCGCTTCACCTGTCCTGGTTTCTCAACATCGTCATGGGAACTATAGTAACTCTGCAACACACTTTTCTAAGCTTAATCATCTTGTACTTGAAAGCTTCAGGATCTTCAATGGCTCGATGTCGCTGAATTCCATGATCGAAGTCCTTAAATATCTCTTTTCAGTTCAAGCTAAATAAAAAGGGATATTGTTATTAGTACCATAAACAATTTTTTAAAAAAACAAATATTAAAACAAAAATATAAGTATGATAGCCCTTAATTAGTAGAGCATTATCATTATTATACCCCCCACTTGAAAATTGGGAGGGTATATAGTAATGATTAGAGTATGTCCGTCCGTCTGTCTGTACATTCGCCCGTCTGTCTGTTATGCTTTGGGGTACCCATCTCTTATCCGCAACTCCTCTCATACCACTGATTGAAATTTTACGAGACTTGCACAGAATCTTATTACATATTGCCATTGTGCACCTTCTATTTTCTAATATTAAAATAAAATTCCTAATTATGATAAAAGTGAAAATAAACCTCAACTGGCAGGGCAATTACCATGACTCCAGCTCAATAGATATATTACAGGGAGACAACTTGTTACACATTGATGGCCACTCTCTACCATCGGCTCATACATTCACCTCTGTCGTTGGCTCGCGTATACACAGTGTTAAACACGAGAAATAGTGCGTTTATTTTAATTCATTATATTTCAATTTCTACGATTATGTCTGAGTTTTGAGATAGATATTTACTGAATCAATACAGAACTATTAATTTAAATTGAAACAATCCTTCAATTATCACGTTTTATACGTTATGTCAAAAATCTTGACGTGAGCCCATTGCAGAGGTGTCTGAGAGAGGAACGAACGACAACTCTGCATAGGAGATTGATTGATGGCTTGATGTTACTGTCTGGAAACATCCCTTATGAAGCAATCTGCCACAAGGAAAGGGAACAAAACCTCAGCCCTAATCACATCTGCAACAAAGAAATTTATTTTTAAAATACAGGCGGGGATTTTTTTCCAGGGGGTGTCCACCCAAGTCAAAAACAAAAAAATAAAACTTTTTTCCAGATGTGAATAAAGTGCCGCGCCACAGCATGATACGCCCGTCAAAAAATTACAATTTTCTTGAACAGTTTAGGTGCAAGAAAATCACATCAACCTTGATTCTAAGATTTCGATGATTTTTCCATTCCTTAAAATATTTATCCATCCCCTGTGATGTAGGCATCAATTATAATAAATATTAAATCACTGATAGATTTCTGTGCTGGTTGTGTTAGACCTTGTCAAATGCCCATCATCAAATTAGTCTTAACAACTTAATCTATACCAAATTAATTTTGAAAAGAAAAGGCTGGCCATCAAATGACACATGTTATAAACTGACCAGCAATTCTTCTGTCTAATCCCCAAAGGGCTGCTTAATCAGAGCGACTGAGACAGCTAGCCTTCCTACATTGACTGGATGCTTGTCTACTCATTACTACCAAGAGATGAATGGGTCTGCACTACCTACCATAATTTAAAAAAAAAAAAAAATATAAAACACTCAAAAATTTTTTTTTTGGTTGAGATTTAATGTCCGACAGGTTTTAACATGTAATTCATATGGACATGCTGATTCAACCCCACCCCATAAAATTAGTTTTTAAATTAATAATATTACATAATATCAGATTAGTCTATTATGCAATATCAAATTAGTTTTAATTACTTTTCATCAAATTCATTTCAAAACTTAAGCTAGTCAACAAGAGCTATTTTTAATCAAACAGGCTTACCCATTTGCCCAATTCTCAAGGGATAAAGATAACACCAATGCTCTGTCAGTTAGCTCCTCGCACTCAAAACCCATTAATTTCTCTCTAATTTGACATGCAATTTTCTGTTATCAAAATTCTTCTTGACCAGTGCTTGATAATTACACTCATGGGAGACATGGGATTCTCTAACATACATTATATTTGTTTTAGATTGCTGTCAAGTATATGCTTAAAAAAATAAGTATTTTCTTGATTTAACACTTTTTTAATAAGAACAGTGCAATACTCTTACATTATTTGGGATGTGTAAATGAAAATTAAAAGACACATTTTTAAAAAAAAAATTCACTTAAATTAAAGGTCACAGTGACCTTGAAATAGGTCGCGACACACCTTCTACCTAAGATGCATAAACTGGCCAAGTTTGATGATTGTAGGTCTTATAGTTTCTAGTTATGGGCCGGAAAGGATTTTTCCATATTTGGCTGCAACTTCTTAATTAAAGGTCAGAGTGACCTACTTTTTGTGCGCGACACACCTCCTACCCAAGATGCATCAGATGACAAAGTTTGATAATCCTAGGCCTAGTAGTATTAAAGTTATGAGCTGGAAACGAAAAAGCTAACAGACAGACGGGCAGACAGACAAACGGATGGACACGAAGCCTATAACATAATACGTCCCGTCTTAAGACGGGCGTATAAAAACCTATTTTATGGGTGGGGTGGGTAGTTGTTGACTTTAAAAGCTTCATGCCTATATGACTTTTCATACCAATTTCATGCCTATGACTTTTCATACCAATTTCACATAAATCCCAGTTTTCCAAGAGGGGTCCCGGTGATGTATCAATATGAGTGAAAATTTTTTGAAGTGTCTTTAACCAGACCATTTCAATATCAATATGACTATTAGTGTGGGGTTGTCATACCTCTCAAAAGGTCTAGCATCCTTTGTGACTATCGAGGTAGCATTAGACCATGAAGTTTATAAATACAGGAAGAATTATAAAATATTGATATTGCTGGTATCTCTTTAATGATTCAATAATTACTCTTAATTTATCATGTTTATAATCAACCAAGAAAACTAAATAAACTAGAGGTACTAACAAAGTCCCTGTTTTGCTGTTGTGTGACTGTTGGATAAAAAAGTAAAATAGGAGGTGTACAATGGAAATATTTAATAAAGATTCTGTAAAAGTTTCATTAAATTTCACAAAGTGGTATATAAATAAGAGGAGTTGCGGATAAGAGATGGATACCCTGAAGCGTATAAATGGACAGAAAGACGGATGTACAGACAGCTAGAAAGACATACCGATTACATTATACCCTCCCACTTTTCAAGCGGGGGGTATAACTAGAGGCACTGTGAGCAATGAGCTCACTAAATGATAGATCATATCCCCCGCCTCCCATATGAACATGATATATAATATAATGGCAATGACCATGTTTTGCTATGAGAAACCTGAAATATGTGACTGTTGGATCATAAAGTAAATAAAATAGAAGGTGCACAATGGCAATAGGTAATAAATATTCTGTGAAAGTCTCGTCAAATTTCAATTTTCATTCAACGGTATAAGAGGAGTTGCAGATAAGAGATGGGTACCCCAAAGCGCTACAGACAGAAGGACAGATGGACAGACATACAGCTAGACGACACCACAAACACTATTTTCCCTCCCACTTTTCAAGCTGGGGTTATACTAAGTCAGTCAAATCTTGTACAACATTGAAAGATCTAGATATAATCAATTTTACTAAAGTATGGTACATGTGACTTATCCCGTGTGATAGTGATGATTATGTGCAGATACCTGATGGCATTGGTCATATTAAACGTTTTAATGACAATTTAGGAGGAACTATCAGTTACAAAGTCTTTTAGTGACAGGGTACAGGATGATACCTGGTTAGTAAACTTCATACCTGGCGAGGTATCATCCCGTACCCTGTCACTAAAGAACTATTTACCCAGGTAACTAATTTACCCCCACCAATGAAACATTTAAACACATTATCTGTAGTTTATAAATTATGTTTTTCTCTGCTACATGCTTCATCATGTTCATACTGTGCCTATAATGATGTGTTTCACGTTGTGTTTATCTATCACATTGTGTTTGTTACATAATACATTGACAGAACATGTATTGATTTACAATTGACTGGGTATAAGTAATCCACCCCCTTCACATGACAGCTAGACTTCAACCAATCATAAGATAGAATTTCTTTGATAAATCTACAGAGATAGGGTTAAAATATTACCGTATATGGGGTAACTACATGTATTACAAAAAAATTTCTTGGAGAAAACTAATTAAGTAACATTTTAACACCTTCAGCAGGTTGAGGTTGAAGTCATGATGATAAAATAGCTGCAGAACTGTAGCTCTCTGAAACATGTGAAACAAATATACTGACAGACCTGAGAGCTACAGTGCTACCAGTTGAAAAAAATTTATATTTATTTTGCACAAAAATTGATTTATTTCTCTGTGTTTTTCAACTGCCATCTCAAAATGTTACTAATCATGTGTTCCTGAACTTATTCTTTTAATATATTTCCACAACAAAAATTGCCTTATAACCATTGTATACAAATCTTCATGGGCCTGATATAGAGATCATCGAAAATTCTGCCTATACATGTATTTACACTGCCATTTTGAGAGGCAAATTATTTGGTCCAACAGACCAACACGCTGCAGCTTTGCAGTGTGCGAAACTAACTTCAAAGTCCTATAGACTTTCGGTCCATAGACATTTCATTTTCTATAGACCGCAGCAACTTCCTATGGACCGAAATTTAGAATACTACATTCAATGCTAAAATATTGAAATTAAAATAAACGTATTTGATGTAAAATGGTGAAATAATTACACTTTCCAGTAGTTTTTGTACTGGATAAAAGATTACAACAAGAATCAAAAAACACGGTAAGACGACTGACTACAACAACATTGATAAACGACTCAAACATTGAGAATGTCTGTCTGATAGACAAGAGTAATAATAATTCCCGGGCGTGCACCCTCAACATACTTTAAACGGTCGAAGAAGGACATATTTCTTCTGCACTGTTTTGGTGTCCGCGGCCATTAAGTAATCACAACTTAACCTCCCCTCATGTTAAAAATAAAATATTCCGATTCGAATTATTTCTGCATACATCGTTGAACAAACTATTATAACTAAGGGGTGAACGGAATACATCAGTGTAATACAGACGTTTTATTTAAACTGGTCCTCTTTTTTGTGGTTTGTTTATTAGAGACAAGCAGGGAACCAGTTTCTTACTCAGAATTCCTATAGACAAGTCGGTCTATTAATATTTCGATCGGTATAGACCGACTAGATTTTCTATAGACATTGTCTACCGGTCCACCGTTAATTTCGCACACTGCTTTGTGCATATATTACATATGTGAGAAGTTGACAGAAAGTAAAAATCAAGATTTTGTACAACTGAGAAAAGAATTCAGAGAATTTCCAAAAGCAACATAAGCTTTTGTGCTCTAGCTCTGTCACCCATACCAACTTTTTAAGACCAGTGTGCTACAGATGAGATCTGCATTTAAGTAAAAGTTTAATTGAGAGATTTTCTCCCCCTTGTCAGCAAGACTTCTGTGGTGCACCAATAGAATTATTGCACATAGTACGTACAAACCCAAAAATACATGTATTATATGGGGTAATGTTACACAAACATTTCCGGATAAGTAACATTGTGTTTCTTTTTATTTTTTATGGTTATTAAAAAAGTATCATTGAATACTTGCAATTAATTAGCCTATATGTAAAAAAAAAACAGCTGATGAGCTTTGTACTGTTGTAAGTACAGTGAGCTAAATGTATTGATTGTACTGATCCTGATAAGTTTCATAAAATAGCATAATACAGATATGAATGATGTACGTGTATTCATCAGGTCCGGCACAATCTCTTGATTAAGCTATATAGCTTGATTTAGCTATATAGCTTTATTCAGCTATTCAGAATAGCTTGATTAAGCTATTTTCTCAGATTTTTTTCTCAAATGTGTTATTTTTTCAACATGTGCAAAAAGTCGCACCTAGGTGCAGTGGAAATATTACACTTTGTTCTCTTCTGAATACAATGCATGTAAAAATCACTCACCAAATTGTGTCTCCTTGAGAGACTTTGTACTCAAATTTTTAAAAGTTTTGGGGCTATTGATGAGTGACCACACGGTTATTTCTTGGGTGAAATTATAAAGGAGGCCAGTTATGGCCAACAGGATAATTGATTAGTAACAGTTCAGCACAATGAGAAGCAATCATACTTACCCATGCCTCACCGCACACACAGTTACTCAAACAATGGAAATTCATATTTTGCTTAAAGTATTCAACAGCAGCAATGTAAGAATTTTCTATGATTTAGGTTTTATTTTTGATAGTCCATAGTCGGTCCTACTAAACAGAGTACGATAGAGTACGATAGAGTACGCTAATAAAAAAATAGAATTTAATACATTTATACAACTTTTTTCATGTTTTTATTATGTAGTATAACACAATAAATATATATCCTGAAGCATTTTTACCTGTATCAATTATTTATTGCTTTATTTCAATTTATTTTCCAGGCTACGATTTCCCGTTAGAACTTGAACCCGATTGAAATTAACCAGTTAATCCAAATAAAAGATCCAACATTTATTTCCAATGAACCTTGTTTTATTTTTCTTATTTGTTTGAAAAACAAATATTTACATACTTTATATAATAAATATGATTATTACATGTTGCCATTTATCAAATATTGACGATATATTAATTCTATTATGTTTTTAATATTTATATGTTGTAGTGATATATGAATATATATATATTTTTTGAGAGAGAGAAATATCGAGAATATACATATAAAATAAGTTCAAAATTATAATTTGCACCAGAACAAAAAAATTACTTGGATTAACTTTAAAATTAGATAATCACGTCTTGGATGATTACAAGCGACGGTGTAGATGTACTGGTAATTACATGTACATTGATGAGTGCCGCTGTAGATTTAAACCAACATTCGGTGTGTATATAACCAAAACGGTCGCCAATTATTTCATGGGTTCGTATCATTAATTGTTTGGGGAATTTGTAAAATAAACATTTGAAATGATCTTCTTTGCCGTGATTTGCGATTTATCAAAAGCAAGTTATAAAATGTTTGCATTTAATTATTATAATGTACGAAGATTTGTGCAATATCAAAGAAGAAGAGGACAAACTTTTCCATTATAGTCTCATCATCAAGAAGATGAAAGAATCCGTAAGTATAAAAGTTTCAAAATTTTTCCTTCAATAAATCAGTTTTTTGATATCTTAGTATATGTAAAACTGTTATTTTGACTTTCTAGTCGGCATAATGAGGTAATTATTGTCAATAAATAAAATGTTGAAAAATAAATTATTATTTATGTTTAATATCATCATGACAGAAACGCAATTCGAAGTTTTGTTTTAAAAAAATATGTTGCTAAAACTTTATCAGTTTAAAGTCGTTAAAAAAAAATTCTTTTAAAGATTTTGTGATAATCTGAGGTCTAGAAGAAGAATCATTAATTAAAAATTCCACGGTGATTTAAAGCTTGTAAGTCAATAGTTAATATCATAAAATAAATATACAAAACTTCGAATTGCTCAGGTATAGTATAACATGTACGGATACCTAACGGTGACAACTAAGTACATGTCTTTATTTATTTTTACATGTAAATACACCTCCTTTCATATCTGTGTCTGAGTTCCTTCGGGGGCTTCTGGGAGGAGTTAATGCTGGACATTCGGGGTTAACTGCAATATAACTGTATATGTTATATGAAGTTTTCACCCATTGCACATGTGTCCTAACTCCCAGCCGGGTATTACAAGGAAAGGAGACTAACGTGATAGGCCCATATACTAATTTGGGGTTTATGCATACATTTTTTAATAATGAATTTGTAAATATAAATAAAGATCTGCAACATTTCGCCACGAGTTTTTATATCAGTATTATCGCTGAACATATTTGGTTTACGATTTATAATTTTATTGAATGAGAATGAGACTGCCATATTCGTAACCAATAAGAAAAAAAAATAAGGATGAATAAGATAGCCATATATGGCGTAACTGATCAAAAAAAAAAATATTTTTGAAAAATACAAAATTAAGTAACGAAATATAGTTAATACATTTCAATTAAAACTTTTCATACAATTCTGAACACGGAGAACATTGTAAATACGCCATATATTGCATATATTCACAATGAAATAAGGCCAAAAAATATATACCAATCCAAGCATCCATTTTTTGTTTATAACATCTGCCCTTAAATACATTTGAAAATGGTATTAAACAAATTTCAATAAAACACTGGTGGCGAAATGGTACAGATTTCTTATTTATATATTGATTTACCGTGTGAAGAATATTGTATGTCTTTTTATTAGCAATTTTTTTTAGCATAAATTTATTTTCTCCCGGGGTTTGGGATGTCATCTTGATCCAAAGGATGTACAACCTGAGACAGATCATCCTAGTAAGGAAGATGATTTTGATTAGGGCATCGTGTAATGTGTACAACCAAAGACAGATCACTTTACATGAATGCAGTTTATGTGTTAGTGTTAGGCCCTTATCTTAGATGAATACATGTATTATATTTGCTTATAAACGTAGGTGAGTGTACTACCCCGGAATGGCCTAACTTCTTAGGGCCCCATGCAACACAGCCCAGCTTGGTTCATGGGTGGTAGATGACTCTGATAGGGAATCATGAAATGTGTACTTACCAAAGACAGATCACATTTTTATGATTACTTATGTATAGGTTATGTTAAAGATAGTGTTTAGGATTTGAAATGTACGGGTGGTATAGAGTTTTTCTCCTATCTATACCCACTCATATTGAATGGAGAATCTTCACACGGACACTTAAATAATTTTAATTTTGAATTATTTTTTTTAACTATGAAAACTAATAAAGTTTACTTTATTTTTCAGATTTACAAAGACTCGAGTGAACCAGAGGTCCACCCAGAGGGTCCATAGCCAACCAAACCAGACGTCTCCAGCCACCCAGAGGGTCCATAGCCAACCAAACCAGACGTCCCCAGCCACTCAGAGGGTCCCACCAAACCAGACGTCCCCAGCCACTCAGAGGGTTCCACAAAACCAGACGTCCCCAGCCACTCAGAGGGTCCCACCAAACCAGACGTCCCCAGCCACTCAGAGGGTTCCACCAAACCAGACGTCCCCAGCCACTCAGAGGGTCCCACCAAACCAGACGTCCCCAGCCACTCAGAGGGTTCCACCAAACCAGACGTACCCAGCCACCCAGAGGGTCCCAGCCACATCAGCTATTGAATATCCATGCGGTATTTGTGGTGAAGAGTCAGAGGGCAACACATGTATTGCATGTGAAAAATGTAACACTTGGTTTCACATTTCTTGTGAAGGTCTACGCTCCTCTGACTTCAAGTTTTTGACTAGCATCGACCTTCCATACAGTTGTAGCCGATGTAATTTAAATCAAGACGGTAGCTTTGATTTTGAGTCATCCCTGAAAAGGTTGGCTACGTTCCGAAATGATGCGAAAAAGCTTAGAGATTCTGCGAGATTGGAGTCGATTTTTCTGCGAAAGCAACCACAGTTCCAGTACGAGGATTACAACGCTGTCGAATTTATAGATTGGGCCTTAAGTAGAGATGAATATGCTGCCTCCTTGTTGGGAATAAATTGGGATGGCCTTGTTCCGGTTGAAGTTAGAGGAGATGGAAACTGTCTGTTTAACGCTATATCAGTTGCTATATCGGGTCATGAAGAGTATGCTACGGAACTTCGCCTTCGTTCATCCATTGAGCTGATTCAAAACAAAAAGTACTACGTAGAACAACACAAAACAACCAATCTTGAAGACTGTGCTGAAACTATTGACAAGGCAATCATTGAGTGTGCTGTCAATCGCTCTTTTTCAACTGCTTGGTCTCTGCACGCGGCATGCTCAGTAATAAGGAAGCCTGTTAAGTCCGTATATCCTGTTGTGAACGGACCTATGGATAACTGCATAGGTATCCTTAACAGAACATTCCAACCGAGAGTAAAAAGTTCAAGACAACCTATCAACATTATGTGGAGTGGACCAGCCTGTGCAACTGGGATATGGCTCCCCAATCATTTTGTTCCTATGTTGGAGTCTCATAGTATCCGAACAAATGTTATTGACATTGACAGCATGGAAGAGTTCCCCCCTCTTAATCCAGTTTCAGCTTCTTCTGGGCCTAAACGATGTAAAGAAACCGTAACAAAAAATAGTCACGCAGATGTTGTCACTGTTGAAGACTCAGAGATCGAGATGGCACCTGCAGACGACTCCCAAATGGATGAAAATGAACACTCAGATGTTGGCACTGTTGACGAATCAGATATCGATCAGGCACCTGCAGATGATTCCCAAATGAATGTTACAAATTTGGAGGATGTTTACCAGCCTTATAAAAATCCAGATACAAATTCTTTATCGGGAAAATTTCTGTCGATGGAGCAACAGATTGAAATTTTGCAAAACCAGGGTACAACAACCAACCATACAGAGATTCCAAAAGGCGTAAAAGAAAATGTATTTTTTGTATTGAATGATGCTTACAATGCAAGAAGAAGGGCCGAAGGCAAAAGCTCATCTTATCCTGACGACTGCGGTGCTTGGATGCAGGGAAAAAATATAACAAAGCCAGAGTACTTTCTCAAGACCCAACTTGGTTTTCAAAATGTTAGGCGCGAGAAATCAGGGATGTATTTTAGAAGGCTAAAAGGAAATAAGGTGCCACTTTCACCTCAACCAACAGACGAACAAATTCTTTTGGTTAAGAGGAAATATTCCACACTTGCCAGGGAACAGAAATACAGAAAAAGAGTAACATGGTTTGATAACCATCCCTTCCTGGAAGCAGCATTTGTAGAATATCTTGGCCCTTACCCTGAAGACAGTCCTAGCATCCATGGGAACTCTAAAAATAACGTTCCTTATCAAAGACTTACTTTGCAACAACAAGAGCTTATTCAGTCAAGCTTAGAAAAGAATCAGCCGCCAAGAGAAATAAAAAATGAGGTTAGAAAGAACATTCCAGACGATCCAATTACATTGAAAACAGCCAGGAATGCCAAGTACAGTTATGAAAAGAAGAAACATCCTCAAAATAAACAGAATCTGGCCGATGAAGTCATTACAGTTCTAAATAAAAAATATGAAGATGCTTCATTTGTTAAAGAAGTTTTGACTTCAGCAAACAATAAACCACCGAATGTCATTTTGTATTCAGAGGAGCAGATGACTTCCATGCGTAGTTCCATAAAGAATGGGTGCATTATTGGAATTGACAGAACATTCAACGTGGGTTCCTGTTACTTAACAGTGACAACGTTCAAAAACACAAACCTCGTGAGGAATGAAACCAGCGAACCACCCATAATGCTTGGTCCCATTTACCTGCATTGGGATGGTACATACCACACGTATCAGCGGTTTTTATCCCATTTACAAGGGCAGCTGCATGACGTAGACCAATCAAAAATCATTTTCGGAACAGATGGAGAAAAGGCACTGACAAACGCTATTGAATCTTGCTTTCCAGCATCAACTCATACTCTCTGTACAAGACATTTGAAAGAAAATTTGCGGCACCATTTAAAAAACCATTTGACTAATCCAGACGTTCAGGAAATTATTGACTCGATATTTAATAGATCCACGGGACTCCTCACCGTTGAATCGGACTTGGTTTATAAAGAAATGGAGAACGAAATCAAAGAAAAACATGACCTACCTTACCTGAATTCTTTTCTGTGTAAAGTTTCAAAAGAAGTCTTCGAATCAAGGAAAAAAACAAATTTTACCATCCCAAAGTTATGGACCAACAACAATAACGAATCTTACAACAATGTGATAAAATTACAAACCGACTGGAGGATTCTGAAACTTCCTGCGCTTATAGATGTACTCCAAGACCTGGACAGCAATCAGACATCAAACATACGAGATTCATTGCACTCAAGGGGTGATCTTAGAGTTAGAGGGCCAGCCGATATTCTGCTCGTGTCTAATGAAGTTTGGGTAAATTTGACGCCAGAGCAGAGACAAAGAAGACTTCAAAGACTACTGAATTTCATCATACCAGCATCTTCCGTAACATCCAAAGACGGAAGTCTCACCATACCTAAGGTAGCAACTATTGCAAAAAAGCCTGGACAAAGAAAAAGAGCTAAAGCGTGCAAGTCTACCACCTTGACAAAGAAGACAAAAACTTCTTAAATGAGAAATAAGGAAGAAAAAGGAAGAAGAAGTAGAAAACAAATACCTGTATATATACGTCTGTTAAAAAAAAAATCAGTAACAAACAAGAAATATAACAAAACAAAAAAAATAAATAAATTTTGATCAATCCTCAAAATAAAAAAAAAACAAAAAAAAAAAACAAAAAAAAAAAAAAAAAAAAAAAAAAAAAGAAAAAGAAAATTAAAATAAAACAAAAACAAAAACAAAAAAAAAAAAAAGAAAAGAAAAAAAAAGAAAAGAAAAGAAAAGAAAAAAACATAATACAAAAAAAAAATAACAATGAAAACATAAATGGGTCCTGATGTAGAACCACGTCCACGTCGTAGGATCTGGAAACATTCATATGAATGGCTAAGAGTTCTACAATTTTTTTTTTTTTTACTAAATAAGAAATGAAACATAAAAGAAAAACGACAAAGAAATCAACAAAAGAGAGAGATAGAGAGAAAACAAGAAAGAAAAGAATAAAAAACCAAAAACAATAGATGCATAGCATGAATAATAAAAATATATCATATATGGATCCTGATGTAGAACCACGTCCATGTCGTAGGATCTGGTAACATTCACCTGAATAATGTGAATGGCTAAGAGTTCTACAATAAAGTTTATTTATTTTATTTATTTTCTCATTAATTCCAGTAATATATTTGGATTAAAGGTAGTGAAGATACGCTCAAATAAACACATAATTATGAAAATAAATATATATATATTTTTTTAAATATAAAATGAATTTAAAGAAAACATTAACCTGAAATGAAACTAGTTAATAAGTTTCGGGAAGGCAAAATAATAGTCGGGATCGGGATACGAAAATCGAATTTCTATGTTTTGTGGAGAAAAATCAACTTTAACACAAATATTTGAGAAAAATTTTATAATTTTATTTTATATTTTCATTTCTTAATATAAGATATGAATAAATAACTCAAGTTATTGCATTAAATTCTATTTTTTTATTAGCGTACTCTATCGTACTCTATCGTACTCTATCGTACTCTGTTTAGTAGTACCCGTCCATAGTACATATACATGATATATGAATCGTCAAATACTTGCAACTTTTTGTTTATTTCTTTCAATAAAACTTTTTTGTGAAAAACTGCATATAAATAGCTTTATCAAGCTATTTTGAATAGCTTAATAAAGCTATATAGCTTTTTAAAGCTATATAGCTTAATCAAGAGATTGTGCTGGACCTGTTCATCACTGTTTCGATAGCTAATAGCTATTAAACTATTTTTTTCCTTCAAATTACTAACTAACAGTGTCTAACAATAACATTGTTGTATATGAATTCAACTATCATTTGGATCTCTTCCTCTCTTTAGTTTTATATTTTATTTATCATCATTATGTTGTATTTTTCTTGAATGCCCTTCATGGGCCCAAAATTGGAAATAAATGATATTCTATTCTATTCTATATCATCTTAAAATAACTGTATAACATCCATTGTCATAAGCATTTTGCGCAAGGAAAACAAAAAAGGCTAACCCGTTATGTTTATGACCTACTTAAGACATAAAATTAAAATTCGATTAAAAAGTAACTTACCACAACGAAAATATCCAACACAATTCTGCGTGCGAAATGATCCAAGGTGAAAGCGAAAGTCTCAATGCGCATGCGCGAATGTGTAGCAGGGAGCTTCCGAAAGTTGAATCTAAAATCAATCGCAGACGTGGACGGTGGAGATGCGAAATAGGAATCGAACAAGTGTCTGACAAGATTCATCGAATCTTTGTAGAATTAGAAGGTAGCATTATTTTGGGAGTCACATTTTCAAAGTAGTTAATGATCAAAATAAGGATATAACCGTATTTTGGTTTGTTTACGATTGATGTACATAACCTACGAACAATTGACCAAGGAAGTAGAATATTATCTTGATCATGTTTATTCTTGTAGATTAGAACTTTGTAAATTAGACGTGCATCACCTTATGTTATTTTGTGTTGATTCTGCCCACAGCACCTAAACAAAATTAGTTAAAACTGTAAAATTGTTAATTATCCTCAGCCAGGAAGGATAACTCTTGAAAATTATTATTTGATTTAAAAAAAATCACAAAATGAACTGATCTGTGCTGAAGAAGCTTGATATCGAAATTTTTTTATGTAGCAATTTTCATTTTTTGCATCTTCATATCATCCAAGGTGCTATGAAGTCTAAGAAAGAGTTTTTGTAAAATATTGGCCTGGCCTATAAAAGTAAAAAAAAAAAAATAATACTAATAGAAAAATTGAAAACTAGAGCCGAACCCGTTGAATAGGTCTTCCGTTTGGAGCTACGGTCAGGAAAAAAACTTGAGCCAAAGCCATCCACATTCTAAACTAGGTCAAAATATTTCTCACGAAAAACCAAGTCAGTATGATTCAAATTTTTTGATGGAACTTAAGTGTTTTTAAAATGATCAGAATTTTTAGAGAAAAATAATCAAGGTCTAATGTTGGGGTAGGTGCTGACATTTAAAGGACCCATAGCACCTGATTCCACCTCTGATTTGAAAGATCCATGCTTGCATTTCTCCTGATCTTAACTTGAATACTGATCACTTAATTCCTTCATATTTCATCCCTCGTTGATACATTGTACATGTATAAATTCTCTGCCTTTCACCATATCCAAGAAAACTTTTATTTCCATCTATTTTGTTACCATGAAATTGCTGGAAATATAGTCCAAAAATTCACAATTAATAATAAATGTTAGATATGAAATTATTTTAAAATTGTCAGAAATGCAATACAAAATTCCGAAAATCAAATATAGCGAAAACTGGTACCATCCCACGCAATTAAGAAGCTTAATTTTTAAAAAAAACTACACACTTCGACAATCAGTTGAACACTCCAGTGAAATCGTTACATTATTTATAATTTATAGAAATAAAAAGAAGGATCTTAAAAAGTGCTTCAGGGGCCCGTTTTACGAAAGAACTTACATTTGTACGACTAAGACCAAAAATTTCAGATTGTTGTAAAATTTTTCAAAATTAATAATTCTCTATGAAAATGATTGTTTAAGAACCCTTTCTACACTGCAAATAAATTGGAGAGCTTAGTGACAGATATTAATCGTTTCAGACCTTGTTTTTCATTTGACCACTTGTGAATAAAAAATGTCATGATCATTTATGAGTATCAGTTTACATAAAAAATATGTTTTGATTTTCTATCAGAATTCAACACCAGTCCTAACCCATATGTATACATATCTAAACAAATCAACCCATTGACAATGTAGGATTTGACTTGTCTAAAGAGTTTGAAATTTTATAAAGGAAAAGGTATAAAATGGAAGTACAGTATTATCCATGAGATTTAAATTACATCAGTACAGTATACATAGTTGGGTTGTCCAAAAAGTTCATGGACAGTGGCGTATTTGTTGAAATAAATGGTTCTATGTAAATCTATTGCATATCAAAATATTTCTCATGAAAAACCAAGTCAGTATAATTCAAATTTTATTAACATGATTAATGAAATTTAATATTTTTATAAAAATTGGAGTCTTTAAGGAACGCAGATTATGTCAGACAGGGCCGTGCAGTTTGTGTATACAAACTGTTTACATGTATGGTGATGGCGCACGTAATTTTTTGTGAATTACAGGGTATTTTGAATTTTGAAAATTAAATTATAATTTATACTTAAAGATTATTGACAGCAGTAGGAAGTGTGTCGCCATAATAAAAAAATGTAGAGTATGTCCATGAACATGTGTTAAAATTTAAAATCAAATGTTGACATTATAATTAAAATTAACGTTAAACTTGTCTGTGCGCACTATCTGCGACCTGTAAAGACCCAATTTATTTTACAAAAGTTAAGTTCCATCAATAAACACTTAATCATTCTGGCTTACTTTTTCATAAGAAATATTTTGATATGCATGCACAATTATAGATATATACAGAATCATTTATTTTTAATAACAAAAATGTCATTGTCCACGAACTTTTTGGACAACCCCCGTAGTGTGTCATATAAGATGTCAGTAGAAGGAATTAAATTTAGCTGGAAATCAATCTGGGCGAGGGGTCTGGGGGCTGCTTCAGGGGCCCGTTTTACGAAAGAACTTACATTTGTACGACTAAGACCAAAAATTTCAGATTGTTGTAAAATTTTTCAAAATTAATAATTCTCTATGAAAATGATTGTTTAAGAACCCTTTCTACACTGCAAACTAAAGAGTTCTGATTCTAAGGTATTTTTCTACAGTTAGAGTAATCTGCCCTTAGATCTAAATTCTAAAAAATAGAAATTTACAATATATTACTTAATTTGAATTGATATCAATTCAAGTATTCTTAACATTTTAAAAGGCTAAGACAAGTTAACTGAATGTGTAATTTATGTATGTATTTTCTGTATTGAAGTCATAAACAGTGATTTCTATTCTCTGATACAGTGTTGCCTTTGATCATTTTTCCCGGGGGGTAAATGCCACGCATCATACATTAGAAATTAAATAAATAAGCTCAATAATAATCCCTTTATACAATATATTTTGCTCAATGTCCAAAAATGTGTAGAGAGGGTCCTTAAAAAATTCTTACCACTTTTCTTTTAAAAGGTTTAAAATAATTTTCGATATAATGTTAATTAAAAAGTTATATGAAGAAATAAATTTGTTCTTAAGGATGACGTTTACTCAGGTTTCAGAAAACAGACAGGAAATTTTCTAAAGTTTAATATGTTAAATCAAAATTTGTTCTAAATGTTTAAAATAACAAAGTTTTAACTCAATATCAATTTAAAAATTTCATATTTAATTATTTGAAGAAAATGTACGGGAACAAAAGTCAATGAATGGTAATGCAGAGGAAATTCGGACTAAATTTTCAATTTTTCATTTTTGTCAAAATTTTTGATTTCTTGCAATATTAATCACAATTTAAAGATTAGATATATTTTTATACATCATTTTGCAAATATCATATGTGTTAAAGCTCATAAATTATTTAAAATAATTGAATGCCATGAAATAAAGAAATTCAAAAATATGAACAAAAACCATTCCAGGCAACCAATCTCAATATTTTGATCATTGATCCCATATAATATTAATACCATTAAAATTAGGGCAACAGGAGTAACTTTAAGTTATAAATGATTTAGAGTTCTTATCAGTCAGATTTTTGTAATATTCAATTAAAAATGGGGAAAAATGTAAATATGACAGAGGAAATTCGGACTGTAATAATTATCAAGTTTATGACCCACACTCTATCGTTTCTTTATATGAAGCAACGCTGTTCCATTACTTTAATATTTCATTATCAAAAGAGTTCTGTTGCTTATGATATTCTGTGAGTGGAGAAAAAATTGGTCATAGTGTGAAAAATTGGGGTATACTATTTCCCAGAAATACTCAGGGGCCACTAGCATGAAAAGTAGGTCATTGACCTAGTTATTTTAAATTGAAATTTAGCACAAGAATTATAAGTGTACAATGTGGAATAGTTGGTTTTTCGTTCTTATCAGTGGAATTTTTAGTCATCTGAGTAAAGGTATACCTTAAGTCGTAAGTCTTTTTGTTAAACGGTCCCCAGGTCCCCAGTGGGTTCAAAGCAGCTGAGTCCTGTAATTAGCCAGAGATAGGGGTGGAGGCCGGGAGAAGATACCCAACTAAAAACAATTTTGCATTTGTGATTTTTTTTTCTTGTCTGATTACAAGTCAACAAAAAGTACTATTATTCACATTTCCTTCACTACCTAATTTACAATATACCACCATTTATGATAAAACTGTTTTATGCCCCTCTTCAAAGAAGGGAGGGCATATTGCTTTGCTGCTGTCTGTCAGTATGTCGGTCTGTGGGTCCACTTAGTTTCCATTCATTTTCTGCGCAACTGTTTCACATACTGAAATGAAATTTGGTATACTGGTATATTGCATAAATATCTTCGTCAAGTTATGTTTTGGGTTTGATCACGCCATCTTTGACAGAGCTATGCCTCTTGGACTTAGAAAAATTCCAATCATTCGCAGTACTGTTAGGCTTACCGGAGCTTAAAATGCATTTAAAACGTAACATTGCATTGCAAAGTTGATTTTGAGTTTTATTTTTAAGTTATGTACTTAAGTACGCTCAATTCATGTAGAGAGTTCTCTAGGCTATATATAAACATTTGTTATGAAATCATATGACCTCGTTGATCACGTGACGGTCATTTCTTCCTATTTGGAATGTTTCACATATATCGCTTCGGTGCAGGTTATTAACACAATTATTATAAACTTTTTGTCGCATAAATAAACTCGGTGCATCCTTGTGGGGTGTTGCTAAGACGCGGAACGGAAAATGGAAGGGAACGGAAAACGGAATTTATTATTTTGGATTAAATCATTTAAAATGCAAAAATTTTATCATAAACGATATATCTTGTACACATTCAATCCCCCACTATTAAATAAAAGTTGAATTTGTCATGCTCATCTCTTATTTACTAAAATTGCTAGCATAGCAGTCACCTAGAATCGAATTTGAAAAGGGAGAGGGGGGTAAACGAACTTGAAAAGTATTTGACAAGCAAAAACACTAAAAGAAGACAGTTGTTTGATTCATGCAGGAGGGGCATAAAACACAAAAAGAAAACAATTGTTTGATTCAGGCGGGGGGATAAGTTTCAACTTCAACATCTTTCAGTACTATTTTTTTTTACACTAACTTACTAAATTAATTACATTCACAAAAAGTGAGGATGTGAACTTGAATGAACATTTCTGTAGTAAAAAGATTATGACTAGGGGGGGGGGGGGCAATATTTGATATCTTATTGAACCACGGAAAGAGAAATAAAATGTAAAAGAAATATTACGATAACGTTTAGTGCAAATCTTAACGGCAAGCTCGAATAAACATCTCTCATACTCACTGGTTGTTAAATTTTATTCAAAATAGAGTCGTTTTCTGGATAGACAAAGTAGGAAATCTTTCATGTGGAAGATATAATGCACATATGAGGTATATGAGGTACATATGTTTGTATGTTGTGCGGGGGGGGGAGTTGTTTATGAATGTCCCCGTAAATATTCCCACTCATCAGAAAAGTCTTATAAGCTGTGATAGGTCTGAACCCCCCCCCCCCCCCCCTCTTTTTTGACTCCAAAATAAACATAAGATTTAATAAATCAATTTTTAATGTGGCTGTGGGTCCCTACACAGACCCGAAACTGCCACTCCCTCTTTCATCATTCGCGAATTCGACACTGCGTGTATAATCTGAATATCATAACTAGTTAGCTCACCTGAGCCAAAGGCTCAAGTGAGCTTTTCTGATCGCAATCTGTCCGTTGTCTGTCGTCGTCGTCGTCGTTGTCGTTGTTGTCGTCGTTGTCGTCGTCGTCGTCGTAAACTTTTCACATTTTCATCTTCTTCTCAAGAACCACTGGGCCGATTTCAACCAAACTTGGCACAAAGTATCCTTGAGTGAAGGGGATTCAAGTTTGTTCAAATGAAGGGCCACGCCCTTTTCCAAGGGGAGATAATCATGAATTTGTTAAAAATTAATGGCATTTTTAAAAAATCTTCTTCTCCAGAACCGCTGGGCCAGGAAAGATGAAACTCATGTGGAAGCATCCTCAGGTAGTGTATATTCAAATTTGTTCAAATCATGACCCCCGGGGCAAGGGTGGGGCCAAAACGGTCGACCCAAGTTTTACATAGGAATATATAGGAAAAATCTTTAAAAGTCTTCTTCTCCAGAACCACTGGGCCAGGAAAGATGAAACTCATGTGGAATCATCCTCAGGTAGTGTAGATTCAAGTTTGTTCAAATCATGACCCCCGGGGCAAGGGTGGGGCCAAAATGGCTGACCCAAGTTTTACATAGGAATATATAGGAAAAACCTTTAAAAATCTTCTTCTCTAGAACCACTGGGCCAGGAAAGATGAAACTCATGTGGAATCATCCTCAGGTAGTGTAGATTCAAGTTTGTTCAAATCATGACCCCCCGGGCAAGGGTGGGGCCAAAATGGCCGACCCAAGTTTTACATAGGAATATATAGGAAAAATCTTTAAAAATCTTTTTCTCCAGAACCACTGGGCCAGGAAAGATGAAACTCATGTGGAATCATCCTCAGGTAGTGTAGATTCAAGTTTGTTCAAATCATGATCCCCGGGGCAAGGGTGGGGCCAAAATGGCCGACCCAAGTTTTACATAGGAATATATAGGAAAATTCTTCTTCTCCAGAACCACTGGGCCAGGAAAGATGAAACTCATGTGGAATCATCCTCAGGTAGTGTAGATTCAAGTTTGTTCAAATCATGACCCCCGGGGCAAGGGTTGGGCCAAAATGGCCGACCCAAGTTTTACATAGGAATATAAAGGAAAAATCTTTAAAAATCTTCTTCTCCAGAACCACTGGGCCAGGAAAGATGAAACTCATGTGGAATCATCCTCAGGTAGTGTAGATTCAAGTTTGTTCAAATCATGACCCCCGGGGCAAGGGTGGGGCCAAAATGGCCGACCCAAGTTTTACATAGGAATATATAGGAAATATCTCTAAAAATCCTTCTCAAGAACCACTGGGCCAGGAAAGATGAAACTCATGTGGAATCATCCTCAGGTAGTGTAGATTCAAGTTTGTTCAAATCATGACCCCTGGGGCTAGGATGGGGCCAAAATGGCTGTCCCAAGTTTTACATAGGGATATATAGGGAAACCTTTTAAAATCTTCTTTTCAAGTACTTCAAAGCTATGATTAGTGATATTTATATGGAATCATCCTCAGGTAGTGTGGATTCTAGTTTGTTCAAATGATGAAGGCCTGGAAAGGGGGGGGGGGTAAATTCAAGCCCGATGTGCTCAGGTGAGCGCTGTGGCCCCTGGGCCTCTTGTTATTTTTGTCTTTACAGACATTGACATTGGAAACAAATTGAAAGAGGGGGTGGGGTTTAGAAAAAATTACAAACATACAACAAATTTGACGAGCAAAAATGGAGGAAATGTCCTTTGTCCAAACACGAAAATCCAATTTTGTGTGTGTGATTGCATAGGCCTCGGAACCGTGTGTGTGTGTGTGGGGGGGGGGGGGGGCGATACGGGGGGGGGGGGGGGGTCTTAGCCCCCTCTTTTTTTCCAAATATATACTTAGTATAGAAGTTCAAACTCCCCCCCCCCCCCCCCCCTAGAAAATAGGATTTTCGAGTACGGGAAATAGACATTTCCTTTTTTTTTTTTGCTTGCAAGGATTTTTTTGAAGGTATATTTTTTTTACACTTAGCCCCCCCCCCCCACTTTAAATTTTCTTCCGACGCCAATGGTTTGTGTGTGCAAGTGGTGGGGGGGGTTCGAATTCCAGTACCATTTTGTGTGTGTGTATGACTCATAAATATATGATAGTTTACAATAAATTTTTATTAGAAGTGACTTTTACAAGAAGAAGATTGCTCTTTATCTGATTTATATCGAATCTTTGTTATTTGCTTGAGAAATATTTTCCGTTTTCCGTTCCGTTCCGTTTTCCGTTCCGCGTTTTAGCAACACCCATCCTTGTGAACCCGAAATGTATTAGTGAAAAGTTATACTATATCTGTTGTACAATGGATTTCACAATAACTTCAACTTATACCTACAAGTTTGAGGGTATTTTCCGCTGAATATCGTCATCTGTTTTAAAACAAGGCCATCATACATTTTTCCCAAGCAGAATTCAGTTAGAGGGGACACTCCTCTTACATATTTCCACAAAAAATATTTTAAAAATCCTCATAAATAACCTGCGCCAGGCTCTTTTGTACACATATTATGAATTCTGCCTCTGTTCACGGGTATAAAAAGGGGTAAATGTCAAACGTTCATTTTCGTACGTAGTTTGAACACGCTGACTTTTAAACAAGAGTAATAAAGCAAAGTTATCTAAATTATTCGGATATATTAGATTTTTGAAAAAATGATAAAAACACGTTTATTTTAAACTAGCGTTCTGCATTTTTATATACAGATTGAAATAAGGTGTAAAGTTTATGACACTCTCCCCTTCATTACAGCTCAAGTATGCAGTGAATTGACGTCATTTTCAATTATGACGTCATACATTTTTAGTTCAGAGAAGAGCATACACAGAGTACACTACAATATTCTCTGGGAAGCCTTATCGTACCTGCGTTTGCAGTTTCCGTTCATTTTATTCACAACCGATGCACATACAGAAATGAAATTTGGTATACAGTTATATCACATAAAAATCTAGGTCAAGTTCTGTTTTGGATACGATCGCGCCATTTTTGACAGAGTAATGCCCTTTTGGACTTGGAAAAATACAATTTTGGGGGAGGGGGCAGAAGTGTTTTATAAACATCTCTTGTTACTCTTACACTGATTTGTTATGAACTTTTGACAAGTTAAAAAAAAAAAATAAATAAGAACTTAAGGTCGCTTCAGAACATGGGTTGGGTTTTCAAGGGCAAAGACAATTTAAAGAGGGAATGCCATGGATATTGGCCTGGATAGCTTAATTGGTATAGAACCAGACTAGTGATTCATGCCATTGCAAGGAACTTGGGTTCGATTCCTTGTCCAACCATATCATGTCTTTGCTTATACATAGACATATTTCCTGAATGGAATAAATGGAGATAACGAACAGTATTCAAGCTCAAAAGTCCATTAAACAAAATAGGAGCAGAGCAAACATATCAGAGGTGGGATCAGGTACTAAACAGGTCGAGGAAACTACCTTATATGGATATTGTTGCGATTGCACACAGAGGTGCTCACAGCAAACAATTGTCCAATCCAGTGAATGAGCCGAAAAGCATGATGGTCTACTACATGTTTATTTTTACTACAAACACGTGGCTCAGGGAATTTTAGGACGCGATTTCAAACGACTGCAGGAAAGTCAGCTAACAATTTTTTTGAAATTTGTCATGAAAAATACGAAGATTGGGTACTTATTAAGATTCCCCATGCTCACATTAACAAACAAAGTTTTCCTGGTTAAATAGAACTTTGAAATACCGCTCACAAAGTCTTCACTAGTAAATAAGACTCAAGTTTTTAACTCGATATTCGTTAATATGCCATGTTACTGGTTAAATTCATGGAGTTGTTGCTCAGTTATTTGTTACAAGAAATTAAAACTTGCATTTTATAAAAAAAATTCTATAGTTGCATTTTTTTTATTATTTACCTGTTATATAAACCATCATGCACATTAACAACATGAGTAGCATATACCGGTATTTCGAGGTTGTGTACGTTACAAACATTGACAATACGTGAGCACACCTCAGAGTTGATTGTTTTTGGACCAAGGAATAGTCACGTGAAATTTCACTTTTCACTGACGGTCCAGCTATACAGCACGGGGAAAGCTGTCAACAAACGGACTTGTACAATGGAGTGGAGAAAACCCTAATTTTTATCATTGCAAATCATTTGTATATAAATGTGAGCATGGAATCAGTAGATAATGATGTTCATATTGTATTAAGTGTGTAAAATGCTTGGAAAAATGCATCACGTTTTTCCGAGAGCGATTTAAAAAATTGGCCTTTTAGAAACACACGTGTAGTATTTTTGTAGTAGACCATAATGCAACTCATTGAGCTGATTGGTCGATTTGTCAGTCACGTTGTTTCCTCACTTAACATGTAAATTTATTCCGACGTCACAGAAAATAGTTTCCTCGACCTGCTAAACTGTATATAGACAATGCATGACAAGATTTATTAAAGGGGTCATTATAATATTTCATATAGGTTAACACTAATATTGTTACTTTATCTTGATATATTTCTCCAGATGTGCTGTGTAGTTGTTTGAAAGTAGAAAGAAAAAAATCATCTCTTTACAGTACAGCTAGGTTTTCATAATCCTTATTATATAAACATGCAAAATTTTTAAAACTGTTCTACATTTTTAGAATTTTTTACATTTGCAAGAATTATTTAATACATTGTTTAAAGTATCACTTTAGGAGGACTAGGTGATTGTGGACATTTCAGATTTCCTTCTGAAGAAGAGCTGCATATAAAGATATACAAAAATGATCAAAATTTAAAACTAAAATATATGCAATTTTATCCTAATTGAAAAAGTTTCGTATTATCCTGATGGATTATGAAATTGTTACATTGTACAATATGCTTGAAAATATGCATGCTTTGTTAGTATGATAAATATTAATACTGTATTCTTAGTTTTCTTTCACAAAACTCAGAAACAAGATGAATAGAAGCTGTACTGTTGAAATCAGATACAAGAAATCAGTGTGGTATATATTTCTCTGTTACTTTATATAACTGTACAGTTGTTATCAGATACAAGAAATCAGTGTGGTATATATTCCTCTGTTACTTTATGTAACTGCACAGTTGTAACAAGATACAAGAAATCAGCGTGGTATGCAGTTCTCTGTTACTTTGTATAATTGTCAAAAACACTTTACATCATGATCAAACCAAACTATAAAATGTGAAAAATAAATCAGAAACGTTGAAGAATCAACTTTACGATGTCTACCTTGATTATGTGGTTACCTGAGTTTACTATACATCTTTTTTTCATCCATTGTTGTGCGTTAACATTTGAACATGTTTAGCTTCGACTCTGAAACCCTTCTACTAATTTCAACCATTTTTGGCATAAAGCAGCTATGACTGAAGGGAAACAAAAATAATAAATTTCATGGTCACTGGAGCATGAACAGTGGGGCAAAAACCGCTAGAATTGATGCCATCTTCTAAATCTTTTTCTTTACTCCTAGAAATCAAGCAGTCAAACTTTTGACATGATTGTAATAATTAAGCATTAGCCATCTTCTAAAATTATGAATTGAATGGCCCCTGCGTCAGGGGTTCTGGTGTTAGTGTGGTTCTCTAATGATTACCGTATAACGGGTATTTTCTGCGGTTGTCCAATTTTTGCGGATAGGACAAATCCGCAAAAATTACAATCGCAAAATATTTTTACTATGCCTTCAGGTATTTTATACATGCAAGTATGATAAGTGGTGTGTCTGCAGACTCACACGTGGATCTGTCTTCGTTCGCGAGAAAATTCGGGTGACATCGAAACTTCGATAGCTGCAAACAAAATATGACAGTTTCTCTTTCTTTTTTATTTTCCACTTATCAATCTTGTGTTTTGTCTTGAGACCGTGATTAATATTACTGCTTGTGTATACAACATGGTTAGATTGTCTCCAGAATTTCATTCAAATCAGACGACTGACAGTATTAGTTACACCTCAGTGCGCGTGACACGTGCGATTTTATGGGTGGTTGATTATGCAACTGTTTGTTTTAGCTTACAATGAAACTCCCGAATTAATTTTGATGGCAATTAATTTGAAGTGGATTTTAGATTATGGCTTGGAGGTATTAATTATCATTATCTATATACTTATTAAAATTACTTACTTGATAGATCATATTAATGAACGTCTGCGGTGTTAGATTAAAGATTTTAATTATTGTTTGACTGGAAAAGTTCTGTTGCTACAAAAAATAATATCAGGACTAGGCATAATTTTACAAAGAGTGACTAAAGTTAGTAGTTTAAGAGCGCAATACCTGTTCTCATGTTCATTCTGTTCTTTTCCTTCATGTGCCTGAATGAATTTACAAAACGTAATCATGGCAGTGTTCTTATAAATCTTAGAGTTTGATGATCTTATACACTCCGTATATAATTTTTGCGGTAAAGTGCAACCGCAGAAATTGAAAACGCAGAAATTAATTTGCTACCTTTTAGGGGTTCAACCGCAAAAATTTCCAACCGCAGAAAATACCCGTTATACGGTATATTGTGAAAATTAATACCGGTACATAGATTCTTTGAAAAATCTCCTCTGCTCCTAGTTACCTAGCAGATAAAGTAAGTAAGCATATACTCATGATAAATAATGGAGCCTCTTCCAAAATTATGATTTTAAAGGCCCATGGGACAAGAGTTCTGCATGGTGTTAGGGCAGGGCTTTAATGGTAATATAATGCAAATGTATTAATTATGGTTTTTCAAAATCATCTCCTTTGCTTCTTGATTTTAGAGACTGTACCAAGGACATAGTTATGATAAAAAAGGTGCCTCCTCCAAATTGTGAATATCTTGGCCCCTGGGACTGGAGTTCAGATGTTAGGGCGGGTTCTATTGATCACATTGGGAAGTGCATATTAAATTCTTTCAAAACCTCTTTCCCTGTATATAAAGCTGATAAACTACGTACATGCATGATTATGGTGGTCAAGGGTGCCTCGTACAAAAATGTGAAATTTGTGGCCCAAGGGTAAGGATTTCTGGGCATGGAGGGTTCTTTTGATTATATAGTGAATGCAAAGTGCATTTTTTCTTAATTTATAATCTTCTCTGCTTGTAGGATTTAGCAAATAAACTAAGTATATGGTTATGATGAACAAGGGGGCTCTTCCAAAATTCTGAATATCTTGGCTCCTTAGCCAGGGCCTTTTTGATCATTTAGTGAAAATGCATATATTCTTGTAAAAATCTTCTATCCCCCCGTATATAAAGCAGATAAACTAGGTGCATGGTTATAAGGGCTATAATAATCAAGTATGCCTCTTACAGAATAGTGAATTTTGTAGCCCCAGGGTCAAGGGCTCATGTTTTGGGGCTGTTTAATATATTGTGGAAATCTCTCTCTGCCCCACGGTATTCTGCAGAAAAAAATTAATTGCATGCTTTTGATAAGCAAGGAAATCTTTTCCAAAAACAATTGAAAGAGCTCCACCCTAACACCAAAATCTCTGATCTCGGGTAATGAATTTCAACTTTTGCTGTATAGTAGAAATGCAATAATTCTTTGAAAATCTTTGAAGAAACATACGAAGTAGATGGTTATGATGAGTAATTCTGGATATTATATTAAGATTATTTTCATAATGTTCATTGGCTGAAAGTATGTCATGTTATATTCCTCCTTTGGTGATATCGATGCGAAAGCACATCCACGGAAAAGGATATCACAGGACACACCGTTCGGTTGCACCAAAGTTTACGCATAACGTGAGGTCATAATATAAGAAGTGTGTTTGTAACCATTGTGACGAAATGACAGCCAAGCCTGTTCAGTTAGGACTGTGTATGTGCATTCACCTTGGGTGATTATACATCATTACTGTAAATCACTTTTATACATCATTACTGTAAATCACTTTTTATTCGCGAGAACTTTATTTTCGTGTAATTACGTGAGACGGTATGCTCGCATAAATTTTATTCTCTAGTATAATATTATTTCTTAAGATTATATAGAGCAATGACCTCAATTCGTGAAAATTTTGTCTCGCTAATAAAGAGTCAATTACTATCCCGCGAAAATAAAGTGTCGCGAAATTAAGTGATTAAAAGTAGACATGATTATAAACATACTCCAAAGCTCGGTTGCTATCACTTTCTGCGTCTTAAATTTGGTCAATATGATTATCAATATGATTATCAATTGCCATGAGTCCTTACAATTACATTTCGACCTACACTGAAGACCGTAATTGTATAAATTATCTTGGAACCTGGGTCAGGGGCTTTGGTATAAGGGTGGGTCTATATTGAATCTATAGTGCAAATGGACTATTTCCTTGAAAATCTCCTCTGCTCCGGGGTATCTTGTAAGCATGTACAGTATATAAATTTGTAACAAGAGTGTTTCATGTTTAAGTATGCTATTATTATAAAGTTGATACGTTTTACTAGAAATAATTACTTGTTAGATGTATTATGAATCATATTCGTGGTATATGTGTAAGACTTTTAAAACGCATTTGATTTTCAACAATATTTTAATATATGAATATTTTGTTTTAGATTTCATAGTGAATACTTGGATCCTGCTCCTCAAAGAGACATTAAAAGGATTCAGCACTCATTGTAAAGGTACTTTTGTGTGTGTTAGCTATAAACTCTTAACCTCTTAAAATGGAAAAGTTATATGTATATTGTGAAAAGAGAAGTGTAACTGAATGATGTAGATATTTATAGATAAGATTGTGATTTTCAGGGAAAGAAGTCGACATGACTTTGTTATGAAGAACCACAAGAAAGGACTAGAAGAAATCGATGTCTGCTGTAAATGATGTATAGATTCGTGTTTCAGAAATCTGTCACAGTGCCAGGTGTTAGGACTGGTCGTCATATTTCTCACGTGACATCAGACCAGGTCTGGATCAGTGATTATGAAAATCTCATACTGACAAACACAACAGGGGATAATCTTGATCATGTGACAGATATAGGTAGTGAATGGGGAGGACACACTGTGAACAGTGACTGTGATTTATTTTATATAGACAGAAAGAATAATATCAATAAACTGTCTAAAGAAAGCAAAGACAAATCTACAATTATAAAGTTCAACAAATCACCATGGGTACCACGGTGTGTTTACTGCTCCCGCTCCACTGGAGACCTGCTGGTCGCGATGTCTCATACTGATACATTGACAGGCAAGGTAGTGCGGTATAACTCTACAGGAGAAATTATCCAGACCATAGAACACAACAACAACACAGGTCGGGGACTATATAGTCTACCTCTCTATATCACAGAGAACGGTATTGGAAATGTGATTGTGTCTGACTGGGACCGTGATGCTGTAGTGGTGACAGATCGTGACGGTAATTACCGATTCTCCTACACAGGTCCTTCATCAGGATCAGTACTAAGGCCGCGTGGAATCTGTACTGACGCGCTGTCACACATCCTGCTGTGTGATTGGAACACCCAGTCAGTACAGATGTTAAACTGTGATGGCCATTACATGACAGGGATACAGACACAAGGACATGGAATAGACAGACCATACGGCCTGAGTTATGATAGTGACACCCAATTACTGTGGGTAGGGTCAGGGTACAACAACACAGTCTACATATACAGAGTGGTAGATACAGACTCTCTGACTGGTGAGTAACTTTTTGAGGGATACATGTAATTATTAGTATTTACGCGAAATGGTATGCTCGCGAAAAATTCATTCTCTCGTATAAAAGAATTCCTCGAGCCAGATTATATAGAAAAATGACCACAATTTTTTAAATATTTTTTCGCTAATAAAGAGTCAATGACTATCTCTCGAAAATAAGGTGTCACAGAGATTAAGTACAGCTATTTGTAAGAACCAGGCAGGGAGTGATTCATGACCATTTCAGATATTTACAAATTAAATTTTAATATGTTGCTTCATGGACCAAGAGATCATCATTGGACACCATAATTTTTTCGGCCAGCCTTTGTTGCCATGGAAACAATGCACCATGTAAATGCACATGGCAACCAAGCAAAAAATTGAGAAAAATGTGAATTTAGCTATTAATGAAGACAGGAAGATAGCTTTTTATACCCCCCGCAAACGAAGTTTAGGGGGGGGTATATTGGAATCACCATGTCCGTCTGTCTGTCTGTCTGTAGACGAGATTTTGTCCGAAACATTACTCAGAAACTATTGGAAGGATTTGTCTGAAAATTTGTACAAATATTATTCACCATATGAAGTTGTGCACCTGTTATTTTCATCTTGATTCGATTATTATTTTGAATTTTACAGGTGTTTTTCCATTTTTATTTTGTGGTTTTGTCCGGATCGTTTCTCAGAAACTATTGCAAGGATTAATCTGAAAATTTGTACACTTATTATTCACCATATGAAGGTGTGCAACTGGAATTTTCAACTCTTTTTGTTCATTTTTTTGCATTTTACAGGTTTTATTTTTTATATTAATTGACTTGTTCATTTTGGGCTCATGTATAAGGTTTGAGACATAGAATCTAGAATATCTGTACAAAAATACTACAGCTTAAAACTACTCATATATAAACAAAAAAAAAAGAAACATCATTAAGTGTTAAAAACAGTTTTTACATTGCACAGAAGATAATGAAATTTTATTTATCTCTTGGGAATAATGACTGGACATGCATCCAGTTAAAGATAAATTAATGAGTTTGGTGTGGGAAGTTGAACATTAAGGCATCTCATTATCAACCATGTGTAATCTCCTGGGAATCAGGCACAAGAATTAAAGATCTCTCTTCTCTTATTCTCTTAATTGTAATTTATTGTCTGTCAAAGCACTTCATTACTGGATGACCAGCTCTTTATTTTCAAATGAATTTGATATTAAGTTATCAAGATTAATTTGATTTTGTATAATATGATTTTTTTTTTCAACAATCAGTTTGCAGAGTGACATAACATAATTGCAATATATTTTTTTAATGCAGAAATAAAAAAATTAAATAAAAAAAATAATGTTACAATGGAATTACAATGAATTAGTATTGATGTTTCATTTGGTTGCACCTTTGTTTCATTCATGAGCAATTATATTTCACTGCAAATTTTTGTAGGTAAATTAAATGCAAGTAAGTAAGAACCTCTAGATCCATAAAGTATGTTTTGAATTGGCACCTTCTCTGAAAAACCCAGCGGGGGGTATTTGTCCCTATTGGACAGTTCTAGTTTGATGATAGTACCATAAATAAATCTTTTTTTTCCTGAGAAGTACATACAAAATGATAAATGATAACCATAAGGATAGAATTATATAGGATTTATTAAAGGTACTGAATTTCAATTTAACATAGGTTATTTCATAAAATTCACTTTTCACAATATTTCTTCAAATCCAACATATTTTAGGAGCATATTAAGAAAAAGGCCCGCATGTTGAAGAAATCTGATAACATGGGATAGAAAGAGGACATTCCTAATTTTAATAAAATTAAATAAAACCCATGGGTTTTTGAAAAATATTCTATTACCATAGCATTGAAATGTCACAAAAATTAATTTTTCACAATAATAACCATTTTTTAGGAGCATAGTATAAAAAAAATCCCACAGGTTAAAGAAATCTGATAATGTGAAATAGAAAGAGCACATTCTTAATTTCAATACAATAAAATAAAAACCATGGGTTTTCATATAACATTCTGTTACCATGGCAACAAAATGTCACAAAAATTTATTTTTTACAATAATAACCATTTTTAAGAGCATAGTAAGAAAAAATCACACATGTTAAAGAAAACTGAAAACATGGGATAGAAAGACCACATTCTTAATTCTAATAAAACAAAACAAAACCCATGGGTTGTTCAAAAATATTTCTGTAACCATGGCAACAGAATATCAAAAAATTCATTTTTCAACAAAAATACCAAAATACATCATTTTCAGAGTATGTTGTGGAAAAAATACCACAAGCACAAAAAATTAGATAATATAAGATAGAAAATGTTCTCCTAAACCCTACAAATATTAGATAAAACCAGTGGATTTCTCATAAATTTTTGTAACCATGGTAACACATTATTCTGGAAATGCTTTTCTAAATAAATTGTCTTTACAAAATCTCCATACAGTGCTCCAAGTTGCGACTAAAACGGTCGCATTTGCGACCCAAAAATTGGTTTTGCGACTAGAAATTAAAACTTAGTTGCATTTTCGCGACTGAAAAATTTGGGCTGGCAACGTCCATCTTTTTATGATCGGGATCGAGATTTACGTTTTCAAGATTCTCTATCAAGACAACGTTTGAAGATAAATACTTTAACACACTTTACAAAGCGTCGTATGGACTTAGATCACGTAATGTTATGACAGCATGCTGTAATAGTTACATAACGTTTCTGAGAGAATGGCATCCAAACGCCGTAAACTTTATAGACTTTCTCTGACTTTGTTATTAGAGCATGATTTGGTCAATGGCTTGCATATCACAATTGAGTGTTTTGGCAGCATTGATAACGACTGAGTTATGGTTAAGATACATAATAGTAAGTTAACAGGTAAACATGATAAACAAAGTCCTGTCTTAACAACTGTCAAAGATTTATTTTATTTTGATTAAACTCTAATTCTAGGATCAGATTACTTGTGTTCTTCTGTGTACATGTACTTAACAAGGGGTGGTTGTATTTAATAAAAATTTATCCTTCAACTAGCAAAACATTTCTAGTCACAGTAGTTAATAATCTTTGATTTAATAAAAACATAACAGATGTGGATGTTAGTTTATTGTTTTAATAGTGTTATTTACATGTTTTAATCATGGCGAGTGAAAAATTTGTTTATGGCGACCAGAAATTCTGAAATGGCGACCAAAAAAATTTTTAGGTCGCCATTTAGCGACCTAAAAGTAAGTGCGACTTGGAGCACTGCCATACAATACAAAATAATTATTGACTAACATACATTTATTATTTTCAAAGTTTATTGTAAATACATGAAAATATATTTTTTTTAAATATGCTTTTGTGATTTGTATCTGGTTACCATGACAACATCTCCAAAAATATTGTATTTGCCTATAAAATTTAGCTAATGTGATTAGCTTGTATGAAGAAAACTGTATGAGTGGCCATTAGCTAAAATATTGAAAGACACAACATTTTTTTTTGTACCTAGCTTTTTTTAAACAAATATTTGGTTTCTATGGTAACTTTGAATAACCATTCATGAGACATGATCTAAATACTGTACAGTATGTGTCCTGGCTGTTAAACAGGTGCTCCAGCTAAATTCCTCTGACATAATGCATGATGTTGATTCATCAATCTGGAAAAAAATATTCAAAATTTGAACTTTGTTAATGAAAATAGGCATTCCATAAAGCAATGTTGTTCTTGTTGCTGTTGAAGGAAGAGGGTAGCTAAGGTTTGTTTTCTCTATAATCATGATCATGAAGGCCATGGTCCATAACACTCACCAGAGTAACTGGTCATGCTGTTCTTCTTCAGATTTTCCTACTTGTAATACATACCTATTGTGGTCTATTCTTAGGGGTAGGGGGGCATGATTTAAACAATTTAGAACCCATGGATGCTTTAACTTAAGTTTCAGCTTTTCTGACCCAGTTGCTATCTATTTTTCTCTTTTCTTCCCCGTGTAAAAGGCCTTAGCCCTGCCAAGTTTGGTAAAAATAGGCCCTGTAGATCTGTAGGAAAAACCCCAGCTCTACAATTCTTCTCTAAATTTTCAAGTGAGGTAACCCCTTCTTTAACCCTCACCCCATCCTTGTCTCAAGTAATTAGCTGTTATTTGATTCTGAATATTAGTATGACTTTTACAGCCTTGCTAATCTGAAAATGGTTTTTTATCAACGGCAAACATTCTGTTTAGATAGCAGCTGCATTTTATAAATTTTAATTTTTAACTTTCTGCTGATTTCATTTTCCAATATTCAAAGAAACATTTGTATGGATTGAACAAAATAATGAAGATGACACTGTGATCTTAATACATCTTTTACTCTTATTTGACTTCCACATGCAAAACTTGTAGAGTACTTGTAAACATGGACATTGTGAATTCACAAATATAATGAAGTCTTCTTGGATCCCCAACTACATAAATTTTACAAATTTCAAATATGGATATAACGAATTATGGATATAACAAAGTACTTTTACAGGTCCCAGTGAGTTTGTTATAACCGAGTTGTACTGTACATATATGTGTAGATAAATTATTTAACAAGAGATCCAGGGCCACATCACTCATCTAGCTTGGATAAAAAATTTAACCAGAAGTCTCTGTCGAGACTGTAGCTCTACTGGTTTATATTTAAAAACAAAGGAAAAGTAGCATTTGGGACTGAAACTTTAAAACAGCAATAAATAGAAAAATGATCCTTGCCGCTCATCGAAATCAAAAACCAATACAGAAAATTATGTATCTTAGTGTAGTCTATTTGTGTGCCAAGTTATATTGAAATCGCACCAAATCTGTAGGAGGAGTAGCATTTTGAAAGAATTTCACAGAAATTTATATTTTTAGTAACCACGGAACATCGTTCATCGAAATCAAAAATCGATGCACAGAATTATGTATCTTAGTGTAGTCTACTTGTGTGCCAAGCTATATTGAAATCAGATTCAATCTGTAGGAGGAGTAGCATTTTGAAAGAATTTCACAGAAATTTTTATTTTTAGTAACCATGGCAACACCGCTCATTGAAATCAAAAACCAATGCATAGAATTATGTATCTTAGTGCAGTCAACTTGTGTGCAAAGTTATATTGAAATAGGACCAAAACTATAGGAGGAGTAGCATTTTGAAAGAATTTCACAGAAATTTCTATTTTTAGTAACCACGGAAACACCGTTCATAAAAATCAAAAACCGATGCTCAGAATTATGTATCTTAGTGTAGTCTACTTGTGTGCCAAATTATATTGAAATCGGACCAAAACTGTAGGAGAAGTAGCATTTTGAAAAATTGTTTACAGACAGACAGACAGCTAGACAGCCGGACGGACGCCGGACGCATTACTATCGCATAAGCTCTTCTGGTCTCTGACCAGTAGAGCTAAAAATCAGCTTTGTATTGAAAAGCTGAAAAGCAAATGTGGTCCTGACCTCCCCCTGTAAGCACAGGGGCCAGTAACATACTGTATTGGATTTTACGTAATCACTATTATATGTATACAAAGAGAAAGGGAAACAACGTCAGTCCGAATTTACACAGGGTCGATCTCGGAAATATTTCATATTTCATAGAAAAAACAATGTAGCCAATTAAATTATAACTAGGAATCATACTACAATAAATATTCTTTAATAAAACAGAAACATCATTCATTTATATAGCGTTTAAGTTGGGTAATACTGACTCGATATCCTGTTATGCGAGTCGATGTACTTTAAGTTGTCCACTAAAACGAGGTAAAATTCGCATATTTTCTCCAGTTTTGAAGTCTTTCCGGAGATGGAAAACACAAAATAAAGCTCCAGCGTTCAAATCATCTTTTTCTTTTGTTAATTGCAATTAAAAGGTACAACATCTCCAATTTGAATAAATACGGTAGCTTTTTTCGTTCACAATAGGGCCCGAGCCTAAAACAGACGACATTTTGGAAAAACCCATGATTGGTAAAAGGCGGAGCGTGATTGGTCAGATCTGTTCTAGAAGAGCACTATTGACCAATCACATCTCGCGTTAAATCTTGGATGCAATGTTAAGCGAATTTAGTGGACGACTTAAACTACATCACTTGCATGACATGATATCGGATTTGCAAAACACGACTTACACGATTCTTAAATGACCGCGATGGTATTTTATTAAAGAGTGATTATTGCTGAATGATCCCAGGCGTTATTTCACTAACTGCAAGGTATTTTACTAAAAACACGAATCATTTCCGAAATCGACCCTGTGTAAATTCGGGCTGTCGTTGTTTCCCTTTTTCTTTTTATATACATATAGTTATTATATAAAATCAAATACAGTATGTTACCGGCCCCTGTGCCTGTAAGGGAGAGAGAGAGAGAGAGGGAGGGGTATGAGTTGAACATAACTGAATCTACACTAAGGATGCCTACGGGGTACCTATTTTTTACTAACTGTGAGTTTTTCCATACAAGTTTGAACTTTTATTGTGGCCCCACCCTATACCTGGGGGGGGGGGGGGTCATGATTTGAAAAAATCTACACTACGATAAAATGTTTCCATATGTATATATGCATATATAACTTACTGGCTTTCTGTTCTTTAGAAGAAATTTTTAAAGGATTTTTCCTCTATATTTTTATGTAAAATTTTGATTGGCCTTTGTGGTCCCACCCTATCCCCAGGGTCATCATTTGATCAAACTTGAATCTACACGACCTGAAAATGCTTTCATATAAATATTACCAATCAGGGCTTGCTGTATCCAAGAAGATTTTAAAATTTTTTCTCTACATATTCCTGTGTTAAACTTTGATCATCCGTTGTGGCCCCGTTCTACACTGGGGGTTCATGATTTGAAAAATTTGAATATATACACTACCCGACAATGGTTCCGCATAAGTTTCATCTTTCCTGGGTCAATGGTTCTTGAGAAGATATCAGTAATGCTATTAATTTTGTAATTCTCTCCCCTTGAAGAATGACAATGACAGACAAAAAACATACTTTGATCAGAAAAACTCACTTGAGCCTTCGACTCAGGTGAGCTAAAAATATCAGAGATCAAGATCAGAAGAAATACCTGTTTCAAAGTCTTTGAATGGCAGTGATCACAATTATTGCTAAACGAAAAGGAATGTTCTTAATGATAATAAAAAAATCGCAAGTTACCAAATTATCTAATGATACATAAATAATATAAAGTATATATGTAACACTAATGTTAGTTGAGTTAATAATCTTTTCTTGGTGACGATGGTCCTCAGTTTTTTATAAAGTTTACATTACCTCAGCTGTGCAGGTGTTGTCAAAGGGGATATTGAAATTCAGCACAAGACTCAGATTGCATCTGAAATGATAACAAATCATGAAATTCATCATATGACAAGAGAATGCATACATTTATATAACAATTTAGCTTTTGAATTATTGGTAATTAAATATTTATTTACCTTCCCCACTCCCCAATGGACTAGTGATATCATCATGAATTCATACTATTAGTTATAAATTGAAAAAGAGTTATAGTTTTGTACATGTTGTAGGATCAAATTTTATTAAGTTTTAAATCTAAATTAGATGAGACCAGTCCATTGGCAGAAACCCATCCATATTGTACAATGTATGTGCTCTCATATCTATAAATCTCTCTCTTTCTATGTGTGTATATATTTGCTTGTTGGAATATTTGGGAAGCCCCCCCCCCTTATTTGGATAGGGATTTTTGGCTTTTTCTCAGATTTTTTGAGAAGGTTAACACCCCCTCGCCCCGTTTCAACTGATAAAACCATAACTACCAAGCCATTATTTTATTGGGTGTTTTGCTTGTCAATTAAATTTTGTAAGACACTCCACCCTTATTTATAATTCAAATAAAGGGAAATGCATTTGAAGAATATCATACAATATAAGTTTGGAAATATATAGAGTTTAAAAGCGCACAATTTTACATTTTGATTCAAAGAATAAGAAAAATAGTAATCATGGTTTTGCCATAACATCTGTTTTTTTTTCAGGGCTTAATTAAATATTCCCGATTTTAAAAAGGACCCATTCCGAAAACAGTGTTTGAAATACATGTAACACCTGACTGCCCGATACGCAAAAATTTTGCTGTGGGCTTACAAATTTGCACATATAGATGCCCAGCTGGACTTGTTTAAAGTTTTTATTAATTAAAATTTATTAATTTGATTAATCACTTCCAAATCAACTGATGGTATCATGATACAGGATTTGTGATCAGGGGGGTGGGGGGGGCATGGGTGGATAACTTTGTTCAGGCAAGGGGTCTTGATAATTGTGTACCAAAGTACAGTCATATGCTAGTCATACCATAGTTTGAATGAAGGGGTCCAGGAGGCAACCCTTGCAGAATATTCCTGAGATGTCCTAAGAAATCCTAAGACAATCTTAAGATTTATTCCTGGGATATCTTGAAAAAATCCTAGGATTATTCCTAAGATTTCCTGAGATGTTTTTGGAACAGGAATTCCTGGGATTTCCTTGGACAGTCCCAATTCAGGGGTTCTAGAAAAATCCCAGGAATCAAAACACCAAGACTTCCCAGGATATCCCAGGGAAATCTCAACACTTAAAATGTCCTAGGAAATCAGGAATTCCTAGGATTTCCTAGGATATCCTAGCCTCCTAGGACATCTTTTTTTTAAAAATTCATACATAGCAACAAAGCAGAATTATAAGATCTCTGAAAAAAATTTAATGAATGTATGCATTATAAAAATTCATGGCCACACAGAAAAAATAATACATAAAATAATTTTTAAAAAATGCTGATGGTATCTGATTCAACAAATTCTTTACAATTTTACTGCTGTTACATTATAGTGCAGTTATGATTCAACATCATGATTTACACACAAGGGGGGAAACAGATTGTCTTATTTTCAAACTATGTTAATACATTCTGAAGCAGCTCTCATAGAATATTTATGATATACATGTACAATGACAAATATTAATAATAATAAAAAAAATATTTAAATCAACAACCTAGTATAGAGAGTAGGGGTGAGGCCCTCAGGGTTCGTCACTTCTGAAGAATTCTGTACAATAAAAGATTCAGATACCAAACAGAACTAATTCATAACACCCCCCCCCATAAAAAAAACAAAAGCAGTATGCACCTGGTGGCATCAAAGTTTGAAAAAAAAAACCCAAAAACATATAGGTCAAAGTCACAAGGTCATTAACCTTGATGTAATTTGAAAGAACTTAGTTAGTGGAGTATGGATACTCAATATAAAATCTCTACCTCTTTATTTTATGGTTCAAAAGTGAAAGATTCAATAAGGCTATATTTTAGCATAACGATGACAGTCAAGGTCATTGGTCTTGGTCTCATTTGAAAGTGGAGTAAGCATACCCAATATGAAGTATCTATATCTCTCATGATTCAAAAGTTATGGCAAAAGGTAAATTGGCAGTAGACAGATAAACAGACAGGCAAAAACAATATGTGCCCCCGAAAAAGGCCTTGACCTCTGACCATTTCACTTCAAAATATATAAGGGTAATATTTAATTTATAAACAATATTAAATTTGTATTGATGATTAATCATGTTCTGCAGTGGGATCGTCAAAATGAGTTATAATATAAATAAAATGACATTGCAATATCTGATGGCTTTTTGGAAATGTTAAGAGAACGAAGTGTTACAGACAGACAGATTGACAACTAGAAAGATAAACAGACCCAAATTAATATCCCCCCTGCACCTCGTGAATCCAATATAAGTCGCCCAGCTTTAGTTGATCACTGATGTATCTTCTTTAGCTGTACATTTTTCTTCTTCATCGTCAGTGGCCTAGTTGCAGATCGTGAAGCCTTGTTTGCTTTTTCTTCACTCGACTTTTCACTTGTCTTTGCTAAAATAAAATTTTACTTAATGTATTCCATTGTTTAGTCTAAATATGTAATTATTTCTAAGGGATGAAAATCAAACTTGTAAAATTTAGTAGCCAAAGATGCTACAATTGTACCAAGCTTTCAGGTTCTACCAGTCCATAAAAATATGTGTTTGCCCAAGTAAGATGAACCATTTTTCTCAAAAGATTTATTTTATTCACACTTGCATAAGGAAAAAGGTGTGTTAATCAATTGCATACATGACGTGATTTACAAATGATGTCATAATAATCTTACTGAATAGCCTTTTTGTAGAAAATGAAATTTTAATTTGCAATAGTTAACCGCTTTACCACAGCTGTCGTATGAAGTCAATTTACTTGGCATTAAAATACTGTGAATTAAACTCTCCGTGTGAACAGAACATTAAAATCATACATTAACATTATTTGAACAGCTAACCTTTCTCCGCAATATTCTCCTTGTTGTAATTTGCTTCTTTTCCCTTAGTCCGAGTTAAACAGTCTGCAAAGTTATCAATAAAATTTTTTATAAGACGTGTATATATTTGTTCTTTTGTAATCTAGCTGAAATTAATTTTAATGATGACTGTCATTGATATTTCTTGCTGATTTTTTCATTTTTCTGTTCTAAATTTTGTGAATATTATCTTGTGTGTTCTACGACATCTGCGTCAGTTTTCCCAACTTAATATAAGTTACAGAGATTGAAATGTACCATAAACTTTCATAGACGATTTTCACATTTACAAAAGTTATTCCCCTTTGCGGGGTCAATCCAGGGTCAACCGGCATAAGACACTGTTTCCCCTCTATTACCTTACCAACTTTATGGGTCAGTATCTCAGAAATATAGTATGTATGAATTTTTTCATTATGTTTTTAAAGTTGCCCCATATTCTGGCAATACAGTTACAGACCGATATTGTTAGATATAAATGTCTGAAAATAAAAATATTTCCAGGTAACTTACAAAGGACAAAGTGGGAAAAATGAGTGTTACGCCGACAACCAGAAATAACTCTTAGGAATGTGAAATCCGTCTATTCTTTCAAGTTTACAAAAGAAAATTTTTTAAAAAATTACAAGATACCTGAAACTTTCTCTTCATTTGGTAGTCTCAATGGGAGTTTCCAGTCTCATAATCCTTGCCAGGCTTCAAGGTTCTAGCTAGAAGATAACAATGCAATGAAGGCTTTATTTAAGAGTATAATTCCAAAATTTACACCATGTCAAAACATTCAATGCAAATTTAACAGTAACTAATAATAAATATTTGTTTATAAGTCTTCTGCTTACTAAATTTTAACATGTAAAACCTGGAAGTATTTCACTGTGAATGTACGTTTGATCTTCATGGACTAGAATGAATCACAGTATGCCCAAAAACCTTTTACACATATTCAAATCGTTTCTTCTGTTTCAATATTGAAATATTATATACAACACATCACATGCACTAAATTATTAAACAACATTTGTGTGTTTAAATACATATTACAAGGAACCACTCGCCACTTACCCCACTGGCCTGTGGCCATGATATCTACACTTCTTCCAACATTCCCTTTACTGCACTCCTAGCGAAACCAAGATTTTTGGGAAAGAGAACATGGTTTATGTGAAGAATTAGAGTCAATCTTGGGCGTAAGTTGTGCATTTCATTACATTTCACCAGTCTCTCTAAACATTGCCGCTCCTTGAACTCCTATTTTGCGCTTCTCGATGAAGTCTCGCGAGAGGATGATAAAGGACGGTGTAAAGTTATTTCGTGCCACACCAAGAAAATGCGGTTTGTTTATTCTTGAAAATAATTTGTGATTAATGTGAATTTACGTTTTTTTTTTTTTTACAAAAAGAAAATATATTTTAGCGAATATTTTCTGACAAATTAATATTCAAAGCTGAGTTGACAGTAAATATATTTTATACACCGGGTACTAATTGATCGAAGATCACTCTTTTGTACCACCTCTCGGAAGTTCGCGCGAGAGAATGCTGCAGACACGGTGTAGGGGTATTTTGTACACCTTTAAGAAATATCCCAACATTTTCCCGAGAATCTTGTTAAAAAAAACACGTAAGTTATTATCAGTGACAAACGACCAGCATATTAGAAAAATAAAATATAAATATCCTTGATCAACCAATTCTACTAACAGAAAGTGTTACAGAAGAAATATTTTCGAAGAACCACGATGATACATTTAGGCCAAGAACAATTTGCATGGAAACCGTCCAAACACAAATATGGCGGATCATGAAGTTGTCACATTGTGCTGTAAACAACGACTTTTCTTCACATCTACAAGCCTGTCACGATGTCTGTAAGTATCTTATTGCCAAGTGATGAATGAAAATTAGTATATATGGCGATAAAACCTATAGGGAAAGCGCATTTTTATCGTATTTAATAGTTATGTTACGACTCGAATTTGGTCAAAACCTTTTAAAAGTTTTTTTTGATCTCTGTTTATGTGGATAAAATTTTCAGGAAACTCTTTACTGCGTATTTTAGATTTTCCTCGTTAAATAAAAGCAATACTCAATATCAAAAACATGAGGAATTATATTCTCAAACTCAATACAACACGATTCTAACCCAACAAAATTTGAAATACCAAGCTTTTTAAGTCAGAAAGTGACAAAAGTATGATGTCACAGACCAAGTCATGCTTCTTGAGTATGCTGTTTATGTAGTATTTAAATTTGTGTAGTGTACTCTTCTTTCAATGACTCAATATTTACTTTTCTTTTGTATAGTATCTCTGGCAGTTATGGGTGAATATACAGCGAAATCATACAGATTTGGATGAAGATGTTAAAGATAGTAATGTCAAAGACAGTTTGATGAACCAAATGACACTGATAAGACGAAGATACAAAAAAAAAAAGATACCTCTAGCCAGGCATGTGACTTTGAAGCTGATAGTTTGGTAACCACCTGAGAGATATATAAACTGTATGCAGGTGATGACGGTATAGGAGAGCCATTTCTTATAACGTGCTCTGAGGAAAATATGTTTTATTTTGTCGAAATGAAATGCGAAGTGAAAAATTAAATTGACAGATGAAGAAAATTTACCACTCCATCCTTCTGCATGTATGGTCTTCTGAATTCAAAGCCATTTGAAAACCAACTTTAAGTTAAGAAGAACACTTTATTTTCAGTGAAACATTCTGGAAAATATTACTTCTACATAGAAAGAAGAAGTTGTATTAATACTTGATGTTGTATTGCAAGATGGCCAAGTTTGTATGACCAGTGCTTTCGAAAAAAAAACTGTGCTTGCACTCAGTTTCCCATGAACAAAGCAATCTAAAGATTAAGTGTAGAATTTAATTCTAATGGATAAAAATCAACTCAGAAATGTGTGATTTGAAAATGGTGAAATATTGTTTGTCTGTAAACAATTTTTTCTTTAAAACATATTACATGTATAACTCCTCCCTGACAGCATCAATATTTCAGAAAGTATTTAATTTAAAAAATAGTTCTAGGGTCAGTGTCTTTCTATGTATCAAGTATAATATACATGTAATGATTGAAAATTTTTCATTTTATGATTTTCTTGATATTATACATTAAAACTTTAAAAGTAATAAAATTTCCTGTCATTCTGTTTTAACATTTATTAACATGTACAAGTTTGTAAAGTTTAATTTGTCTTTTTTACAAAAGTCCCAACATTAAGTCAAAAGTCTTAGGAAATGGGATTATCATAAAAATGATTAACTCCTGGCTTTACAATGAAATGTCCTGGCAAGATTTGGATTTGAAATGTTTAACAAAGAAGTCCTGGGAGATCCTAGGATGTCCTGAAATCAAATCCCAGGATTGTTACTCCTAGGATTTCCTCAAATCAGATTGTGAGGAAATCTTAGGAATTCTTAGGACATCTTAGGAATTCCTGAGAAGCATTTTCAAGTCAGGAATAATTTCTGCAAGGGAAAGCCCCCGGAAGCTCATGAGATTTCGTGTATTTAAGAGTAAAATTGGGCAAAAAAATAGTGGTATTTGTACGAAAATGTGGCATTATTAATATAACAGTTTCCTATAGCAAAACATGGACACAATTATATTCATATGGGAGGCAGAGGGGGGGGGGGTTCATTTGCTCTTTATTGCTCACAGTACCTCTAGTTTCAAAAGACAATTACTATCTCAAACCAGTAGATTTTTAACAGGACTGATAACTTTTATTTGCAGTCACCCTGTATGTTTGCTGTCAATTTTTCTTGACTTTCCCCTTTTTTTTAGTTTGAAAAAAATAGTCAATAGTGTCTTTGTTTAGACATTAGCAAATCTTTAGAAAAATAACAGTTACTGTGTTTCACAATTTTGTTTCTTAGAGTTATTTATAAGAATTTCTGATTAATCTGAGTTATGTATTAAATACCTGATATAAATTTATATGACATCCATAGAAGCGCCGAGACATGGAAAAAAATTATGCTCCATCCAATCTCTGCTGTAGCTTTCACTGCTTCTTGCTATGACTTCATGGATGATGAGATCAAGGACTTCTTCCAGTCAACTGTGTATATCATGCAGTACTAAGGGAGTATCGATGGAAAGGAGATATACTCATCATACTGTAATCCCCAGCTATAGTGTTCAAATTCCAGTACAAAATCAAATGTTTTCCCCAAATAACTGAATTTAAGTTGTTTTTAATGTTATTGTTTGACAACTTAGCCTTTTCAAAACACTCTTGAAAACTCTGCTCTCATTTAGCATGTTTAGGAAATAAAATTTTGTTTTTGTCGGATAAAATTAAGCAAATTGCAGGCAGTTATTTTTTTTTATCATAGGCTTATAGCGAGCGCAGCGAGCGTCGCGAAGCGAGCTCAATAGACTAACGTGTAAGAACAGAGGAAATTCGGATTGAAATCTGTACATACGTCAGCCAAATTTCTCTGTGCAACATTCCCAGAATTCCTGCACTACCCAATGTCCTTTGCGCGAATATTGCCGAATAAATAAATAAACAATAACGTAAAGCATATGTCAGACTTTCAGTTTGTAGAAATCTATCAAAGAAACAAGAAATAACTCTGCAATGTTTTTCGACAAAAATTGCACTTGTTCTATAGTTTCAAAAAGACGCTCGGCTGTCTCAGTAAGCTCCGACGAGCTTTGTGACGTCGTATGACATCACAGCTAGTCGAGATATCTCGTGCGGCTTGACGTTCGAAGTGGCTGATCTCAAGTGTTTTTGATGGTACAACTGCGCTCGCCCTAACGGTCACACCGTAAAACATATTATTTTTTAAATAAAAATTTTAGACTTACAAGCCCTTTGGATGTATGAAAACCGACAAAACTTCAAAAATGAAGATGAAATCAAACACATTTCTTCATCCTCACCTTCCAAACTGAAGAGTTAAATACACTCTTCCCAACTCCTTTTACTGAAGAGTGCTAAGGGAGATAACTAGAATTTCATGTTTTTACATAATTTAAAATCACAATATCTATTTAAGGAATGACTCTAATTCTTGGCCAAATTATCGAGTATAATATGGTTTGGGTCAGTTTACGCTTTATAATCCGCTTCGCGGATTATAAAGCGTAAACTGACCCAAACCATATTATACTCGATAATTTGGCCAAGAATTAGAGTCATTCCTTATAATTTAATTTTAAAATAATTATTCAACTGGGGATGTAAAATTGTTTTGTTTTTATGAGTTTAAATTTACCGCGCAATAATACAGCTGTAGTAACGGAAGTGATGGGAAGCGAGGGGAGGTAAAAATTGATACATAGATCTAGCAGCCATGATGCTTGTTTACATGAGGTAAGATCGAGTAACTGTTTGAAATTAAAGGTACATTCATTAAATCTGGAATTTTCCATGAATCCCAAGGACTGGAAATGAGGGGATTGATGGATACAGATGATTATGCTGGTTGTCAAGGGGGTGTGTCCCCATACCAAACCAGATTATACAAAATGTTATGCGTTCCTTTTTGGAAATCAACCAATGAGAGGCAAGAATACAAACAAAATTAAATTATTTGTAATTAAAATAACCCATGGGTTTATTAATTGTTTTTTACTCTTTGATACTAGATGTTCAAGATTTTATAATTCACATTCAAGGAGAGTGTGGGCCTTCTTAAAAAATCACCTGCACGTACGGACACCTTTCAATGGATATTGTTGACTGTTTCAGTATATATTGAATTCATTTTTTAATCAACCATGCATGAAATCCATTTTTAACTGTGATTAAGTGTTTAGTTTGATGTATCTTAATGTAAATATGATAGTTTTTGAAAAATCTATCACTATCATGAATCACTTATTTTCATTTCTGCCTGGTTCTTATAAATAGCTGTACTTAAGTAATATACAGTAATTGTTGGACGGTCGTTTACAATTAATTTTATCTTCAATATAAATAATTACAAGTAGTCTATGAATTATCAAGATTATTGTCACAATAATTATCATCAGGTTATTAAATATGAATATACTGTGATATATCACAAATTTTCATGGATGGTTAATTTTCTTGATGCACGTATTCAAATCCTCATGAACCAAGACTTTTTACTCAAACTATGAAAAATTTACACCACCAAAGTATGTGATTTCAAAGTAAATACTGGAGAACTATAATTCATTATAATCCTGATAATATGTATATTCTTTACAAAAGTAATCCATTATGATGATGAATGACATGCATTAATTTTTTTTTGTTTTAAACACACTGTCTCTTGATTTACATGTTTTTGTGTAGCTCAGCTATGTTAAGGACTGATATGGAAAATTTGACATTTGCACCGCTTTAATATGTATTCCTTCTTTGAAAAATTGTAACAAAGCAACTGAATACTTGTATTAAATGTAATAGAGCTAAAAGTGATGTATAGGACTGGGTCGTAGTTATTACCAATTATATATCGCATATGTATCAGCTGTTTGTCACGTGACTTGTAGAATTGTAAAGCTGAATGTAGGAAATGGGGATAGTGCAAGGGTATACGTTTTTTTATCAAGGAAAAAATGATACACAATTAAAGATGTTAAATTTATTTCCTCTGCCCAAAAAGTGCTGGAAGCTAGTCAGCGCACTTTGCAAAGTACTGAAAATTTTGCCGAAAATGCTTATAATAGCTAAAAATTTCCATTTTGATTACATTCTTTTATAAATAAAAATATTATCAGCTCCAAGCACTTTTCAAAATATACACAAAATAATCAATAAATATTCGAAATTTTAGCTCAAACTAAATAGTCTATGCCCTTGCACTTTTGAGTACGCTCATCGTTTAAGCGATATTCTCTACATTTCCTGTCACTGTGCAGCTCCTTTGCTACTTGATAAATTCATATTCTATACACATTGCATTTAATAAATTATTTTCTTTCAATTTAAATGATTAAGTTTAAAAATTAACAATGGTATCATATCTATTTAAGCATTCTTGTAATTATTAAACCAGTGAATCCAGTCCTTTGAATCACCTGTGCTGCGTCATGTCAAAGCTGATGACGTCATATTTGACGAAAGACTTTCTACTATTACTCGACTGTATTGCTATCAAGTATTGCAATTTCACAATATTTTATAAATAATCAATAAAGTGAATGAATTCAAGTTGTTATTTACACATGATCATGTCGTTAATTAATTTTTGTGACTTGTTAAATTTCAATGACGTCACAATTAAACTTCCTACACAGTATACAGTGGAATGTGAACTCTGACCTTCCTTAACATAGCTGAGAAATGTATATATATTTGCTGTTCAAAAAAATATCTAATGGTTAAGATCTATTGAATGTATGCCCTTGCAGAAAGGCGATTTAATTAGACAACTCGATGTACAGTCCCTGAAACGTTCTACTTTCCCACCTGAACGTTGAGCGAACGCTGAACGAACGGTGAACGAACGCAGAGCGAACGGTGAACGAACGGTGAACGAACGGTGTGTGAACGCTGAACGCAACTTGGTGAACGATGTGTGAACGGAGAACGGTGAGTGAACGCAGAACGCGAACGGAGCGCAAACGGTGAACGGTGAACGAACGGTGAACGCAAGATGATCGATTTATTCGGAATGCATCAGATTTTTTCCTTGCATTTAAATTATTCTGTTATATTCTAATGTTAGATGCTAAAATATAAATAAACAATAAATAAAAAATAAATAAATAAGTGAATAAATAATTAAAACATTTTTTCTGCACACACTTTTGATGTTTTAAATCAATATTTTAATTACACGATTTTTATTGCCGTAAAACATGTGTGTTTGTTACCGAATACCTGTCGTATAAAAGATAAAATTAATTTACTAATAAAATAAATCTGCTTATTCTTTTTACTATTAAAATAATGTGGACTTCAGAAGAGAAAACTACTTTACTTACAGAATGAATTATTAGATTAAAACTAAATAATATATATTTCGAAGTCACGGCGATTCCGTGTAAAATACCGATTTTTTTTTATTACTTTATAAAGGTTTGTTGACATATTGCATCATTCACTCATATTAAAAAAATTATGCAATAATATTATATATCTATTAGTTATTTTTATTTTGTCTGGTTATTTTCTAAGCTAAGTTTTACATGCAAATGTATATATGAAGACATTTCCCGACAATGATTATGCTCGGACAAGATAATGGATAGAAGCATTCAAATTATTTGTAATAGATTAGAATTTCAGAACTAAATAAATAATAAATATGTTGTCAAAGTTTTTATTTAACATGACAAATGTAATAGCGATAGAAACTTGAGAGAGAGAGAGAGAGAGAGAGAGAGAGAGAGAGAGAGAGAGAGAGATTTGTTGCATCGAATAAAAATTCATATATTTTTTTTTTCTAATATTCCAGGCAGTCAAAGTAATCATTTTTTTTTATTAACAAATCCATTTGACAGTAAGCATCGGTTTTTTCCCACAAGTTCAAACGATTCACTCCAAGTGCACGTGCTTGTCCTGTCAATCAAAATAATTCGACACAATAGAGGTGTTTAAATCTCGCTTCACCGAACATGCCGAAGTCAAAGAGTCACTTCGTATTCCCGAGAAGTTTTAACATTTTGTTTACATCATTTTTAAATTTGATTTTCGCTTTTCTACGGAAAAAATGAATAAATTATGGCAAAACATGTATATACCTGGAAGGATTAAGTTTGAAATTGAATTTAAAACATAATCCCTGCCAAATCAAAATACCACTGTCGGCACATGTATGTATATAATGACTGTTTTGATGTTTGTATAAAGAATAATTTTTTCTGTGTTACATGTACAATACACATTTGAATATTAATTAATATATACTGAAAATACTAACTAAGAATTTGATTTCGGGAGAAAGGGTGCGGGAGGGGGGGGGGGGGGGGCTGTTAAGCATACTGAATGGAAAACGTATATTTAGTTACCTGAAGGAAGGTTTTTTTCCTTTGTAATGATACACTTTATTTACGTGATGTAGAACCAAAAATTCTATTGTATTAAAATTTAAACAGTTTGTCTTTTCTAAAATTTAGAATCACGCTAACAATTTAATTCGCTCTACAAATATTTAATTAACTGAATATCTGTAGTACTATTCATAATTCTCAGACATATACAGCGCCATAGCAAAAGTATTCGCGATTTTTCAAAATGGCGGCCGTAAACAAGGACGCGCATAACAAAATAAAACTATTTTAAAAGTTTGAAAAATTGACTTACTGTTTTCAATATTTTGTGAGTTGACTTTTGGATCTTATTACTGCCTGGATCCGACGGGGAATCGATAGGTATAGGTTTCTTACATACTCAAGGGCGATGTTTTGCCAGATATCAAGTATTGCATTAAAAAGTTCGTCTTGGGTTTTGATGTCTCTGGCCGTGTTTTGAAGTGAACGTTTTATTTTCAACCAAATATTTTCAATTATATTAATGTCCGGGGACTGTGCCGGCCATGTGATGGAAGGAATGCTGTTGTTTGTCTTATATTCACACGTAATCCTGGCTCTGTGCACGGGTGCATTGTCATCTTGAAATAGGTAAGTTTTATTGGGAAAATGCCTCGCTATAACTGGCCACAAATGTTCGTCGAGTATATCTATATACTTTTGAGCAGTTATGTTGCCATTAACAAGACACAAAGTCCCTACACCATCGTAGGTAATACATCCCCATACCATAACTGCAACTCGACGTTTACGGGGAGGGCACATGCATTGGGGTAGGTACGCCTCATTTGCTCTTCTCCAGACATAAACCCGGTGATTATCTCCAATTACAACTTGACTTTCGTCAGAAAATATGACATTTTGCCAATATTGTTCCACTGTCAGTCGTCGTTTACCCAAACACCAAGATAATCGCTTTTTCCGATTAACTTCACGAACAACCATTCGTTTTCTCACAACTTTTCTTTGATATCCTTTTTTTCTAAGAAATCTCTGGACCGTACATTTACTTACAGTTTCTGTAGGACATTTTCCTTCATTTAAATCCAACGTAACATTATTTAGGGTCCTGTACCTGTTGCCTTTGACCGTCCGCATTATCCAGTTTTCATCTCTGATTGATAACTTTCGAGGTCTTCCCGTTCGAGGTAAGTTTTTCACTGTTCCCCGTTGAATAAACTTATTCCAAATAGATCTCACAGTAGATTCACTAATATTCAACACACGAACTATATTTCTGAAGTTTTGTGATTCTCACTTTTCAAAGTTACGATTAGATTTTTAGTTTCAGCACTCAGCTCAGAGGATTTTCGACCCATGGTTAAATCTGCTTGTTTACATTCACTACGGAAGTGCAGACGATAATTTAACATAAAATTACGTCATTTCCTACATAAAAATAACTCCGTAAAAAAATAAACAGATAACTCTTATTTTCCATAGAGTTATCTCTCTTTTCCTACTTGAGACGCGAAAGTGAGCCGCCGCCATTTTTAAAAATCGCGAATACTTTTGCTACGGCGCTGTATATATAGTTCTAGCATGTTTGTGTTTATTTTTTCTTTAAAAACTTGTTAAACATATTTTTTTGTGTATTCTTGTCTTGTAAAATTATTATTCATCTATTAACGATTTTTTGTCGTCATTTATATTATAACGAAATGCAGCGCTTTAAGTATTTGTTTAGGGACATTACCCTTATTTAGATTTAATATTTTAGCATCGATCTACTTACATGTATGTTCTTAACGCATTTTTTCCAGGAAAAAAATGGATAAAGTAACAGCTAAGTTATAATAATAGAAATATATATATATCGTAGATACCTTTTGCATTGAAATAATTATTCTTTAAACACGATATCTTAGTTATTTAATTAAAAAAAAATCCTTACCATCAAAAAGATAAGTCCTTTCACTTCGGAGTTCCGAATGACAATAAAGACTGAACGATAAGTGAACGGTGAACGCAAGGTGAACGCAAACTAAACGGAACGAAGAGCGAACGGTGAACGTTTTGTGAACGGTGAACGCGAGCGCACGGTAAACGGTGAACGCAAAACTGTGAACGGAGAGCGAACGGTGAACGCACGCTGAACGAACGGTGAACGCACGCTGAACGAACGGTGAACGAACGGTGAGCGAACGGAAAAATGGGAAAGTAGAACGTTTCAGGGACTGTAAAACATGCCCGACCTCTACGCATAAACATGCTATAATTTATTGAATACACTCTCTCATTAATTATTGAATAATAGCACTAAAAAACATTTTGTTGGTATGAATAGTCTACCTAAAATCTGTAAGTAATAGTAATATAAAAAAATCAATATGCCCTCACGATAGATTTTTTATATGTCCGTCTTTTAGGCGTCATTTCCATCCGTCTGTCTGTCCGGCTCAAAACTTGAATGCTACTAGGTTTAGGATTATCAAAATTGGTCAACTGATACTTCCTTGGCAGAGGATGTGTCGCGAACAAAAGTAGGTCGCTCTGACCTTTAATAAGGATGCTATAGCCAAATATGTAAAAATCCTGTCCGCCTTATAACTAGAAAACTATTAGACCTACATGTAGAGCTTTCAAACTTGGCAAAAGTATACATCTAAGGTAGAAGGTGTGTCGCGGTCTATTTCAAGGTCACTGTGATTTTTTAAAAGAAAAAAAAACTAAGTCTTTTAAATTTTAATTTTCATAATCCTAAAAATGTAAAAAATATAGTTGTATCCTTATTAAATAATGTTAATTTAAGTAAACCATTTGTTCATCATAAATTGGTGCCCTAATTCGGTTACAAGTTATAGAATTACTGTGATTAATTCAATCTTCAAAAAAGATCAAACTTTTACAATAACCAAAAGTTTTGTTAAAGATTTTTTTTTCATTTCCCCCAGATCCTCAGAATATAAGTATCAGCCGTCTTCTATCTCCAAGTACCCTGGCGTGGCCTCGACCTGCACATACACGAGAAAGACATCTAGTGGAGTCTACCTACCCATTAACTCCACCTACTGCCCAAGCCACGGCAACAAGTACCCTGGAGCGACCCAGACCTCGGTGTATACAAGGAATACATCCACTTGAGACTTATCCATGGATACCACCTAGCGGTATTACATATGATTCAAGTATCCAGGAACAACTCACACCTCCAAACACACAAGAAAGGCTTCAACTGATGTGGAGTCAGCACTCGTCCATACAATCAGCCACTGTCACATCTACAAGTACTGTTGAACGCTTGATTTTCATTTTCATTTGATAAAAAAAAATCTATATATGTTTTTTTTTTTTAAATGTGAAATAAATCTGCATTATTTTATAAAGATTTGGAAACATGTTAATGTTTTTCTGAAACAATTATCATTCTTTTATTGCAATATAATCTTGATATGAAATGTATATATCCTAAATTGAAAACAAGTACATGTATTGACAATTGGTGAACGATATCAGATGACAAAAAATATAAATAGTCTATAATATAGATTTAAAGTTCTATTTGACGTTTATTAAAACCCTGAGGAGGGAGTTTACTTGCATCATTTAAGAGAAATACATGAATATATCGTAATAATGCATTTATCATATTGTCAAGTAATAACGTTATTTGAAATTTAGTGCTTAGTACATTAAGACAGGAAAATATTTTAACCATAGTTGTAAGTTAAGTGAAAATAACCGTTTTATTTTACCAATTGACCATTACATACTTAGGTACATGATGTATTTTATAATTATAAATTGTGAATTTATTTCATAAATTTAAACCAATGAAAAAGAATACAATGTAGGAATAGGTGATATTAAGTAAATAGATTATCTTAAGGTTTGCAGCTAAAATATAAAGAGTATATTCTATGTATTATGTTTCAGAGCATCCTCTGAAAAGAGAATTGGATGAATTACCAAGTGGTTCCTCACAGACTGCCCCAGTCTCTGAAAGTCCTCCACCTAAAAAGTTACATAGAACAGAGCGTGGCATAAAACTACAGATAAAAGGTATTCATAATACTAATAGATACTGAAAAGAGATTTGGGTTTTAAAATCTTCCTGTTGACTACATAGAACTGAGAGGTGTAAAACATTCCTTCAATACGGCAAACTTTGACTCTAATCTGATCATTCAACAAGTGTATGGATATGGCTAAAAGCAAACTTTAAATTTTTTCATAAAGTGAATTAAAATTCTGGATTTAAAATTTTTATTGATCAATTAATATCTGCATTTCTTATTCGTTTGTTATCTCCGTGATAACTCTTAGGTGAACAAATTTCTCAGTTATTTAACCCGAATGTAAATTTCGCTGAGTGAAATCTCGGGAGCCTTATATGCAAGTCAATCTTGTGGACCTTACTAAGTGTCTAACATCAGTCGGCGGGGACTATAGTTGCGCCTTGTAGTTTATGGGCCATTTTTATTTTTAAAAATTGTTTAATTTGAATTTGTTGGTTTCGCTGACAATAAGCAAATAAGCAAATGCATGGATAATATAAAACTGTGATACTTCTGATTATTTCAGTTAAAGGTGTACATAATTATAAACGTTAATTCAGTAGATATTTTATTATTAATTAACTTACAAGAAGAATAAAAAGTACCCATTAATACCCAATTAAAAATATTTAAGTATGTAAAATAATAAGTGAATTTTTAGTGAGATGCAAATCAATTGCTTTGTTTTTTTTTAATCAAAAGCTTATTAAATAGGGATGTCAATTTCATTCGGACAGAAAAGTCGAATAGTCTGAGGCTTTAGTCGAACAATAGTAGAATATTTGTTGAAACTTGAGTTATCATTTGTCATTTTACAATTTGCCTTTTAAAGACTAGTTATACTTACCCTATGTCTATTGCCAACAATGAATACCAGCTGAATCGTATACATTACCGTATGTAGTACAATAATAGTCTACGTCCACTTGTATCACAATTATTTGACATAAGAATTAAAATGACATCGACTTCACATTTTATGTAAATGCATGATATCAAACGCTCACATTCGTCCTTTGTATTCATAACGATAGTACATGTACTCATTATAATTGTAGCCATTTCTACGTGTCGTGTCAGTGACATTTTACTGGTAAATATTAAAGCGTCTTCAGGTGGTGTAAATTCAAGATTGTTCAAAACATGACCCCGGGTTTTGGACGGGGCCACAATTGAGGATCAAAGTTTTACATAGGAATGTATAAGTAAAATCTTTATTTATATGGAAGCATCCTCAGGTGGTCTAAATTCAAGTTTGATAAAAATTCTGACACCCTGCATAGGATGGAGCCACAATGAATGATCAAAGATTAATATAGGAAAATCAGTATGCCCTTCTGGTTGTGAATATGACCGACTTAGAACAAACCAAGATGGCGTCCGATGGGTGCCTTATTTATTATGTTGGGGGTATATATATATATATATATATATATATATATATATATATATATATATATATATATTATAAAAGAAAAAGAAAATGCAGTTTCCAAATTTCATTTAACACAAGCGCTTTCTGGATTTCATAATCCGTCTTCAGGTGTACATAAATTCTAATTTTGTATATATATATATATATATATTTTTTTAATAAGGAATGTCAGGTTCCTGTGGGGACACCCTGTAATTGCAATAGGTGATCTGGTATTAGATTTTAAATGACTGTAAAATATGCTTATCATTCTACTTTCAATCTTAGAAAATATAGAGGGTAAGCGTGTTAAAAAATCTAGACTTGTAAGTTTGTAAATCCAAACTTGAAAGTTTGTTAATCCAAACTTGTCATCGTATCAGTTTCATAGTCTACTTATGTAAGTTGGAAAATCCAACATCCAAATATGTAGTCCGGAAGTTCAACATACAATTGTGGTAATTTTCTGAGTTTATATTATGAATGTGTGTACATTGTGTCTTTGATGTTGTAAACATTGTTTTCTGGAATTTATATTTCCGCGCTCTGAATAACACACAAAGACAATTCACAAGTCTGCGAATGTAAAGTCTATGCATGTTGTCGAATTTTGTTGATCGAATTTTGTTAATGCGAAACTATAGAGAGGCATCAGTGACACACTTTTTTCATTTACACTTCTTTTTCGAAATGAAATAAATAATTTTGACTTTTTCTTGTTTTTATTCTTTCTTCTAATTTTGTATTAATATTTTCATTTTAATTTCTAATTTAACATAGCTTCTTGTTTATATCTTCCAATATTATTTTATTTTCTTAAATTTGTTTTATTTGAGGGGCTTCGTTTTTAAGGTTTCAAAGTAAATGCAGATGCGTATCAATGTTTATCGAGGGGGGGGGGGGGGGGGGCTAAAAATGAAAAGCAAAAAATAAACTGCGCAGCACAGTTAGGGTTAAAGTGAGGAGGTGGGGCCTAATTTGTATGGGAAATGTTTACTATGACGTCACACATAATACAAGGTCTTTAAAATACCACAAAATGAAATTATTTGCTATTTCAAACAGCTTGATAGCTGTATACTACATACACACTTACTATTACATGCAGTTTTTTCGTTTGTTAAATCCCTCACAACAGTATATATACGATGCATCGATCGCAATGCACTTGTCAATGTGACGTCATCTCGCAAAAATGATGCAGTTTGTACACAGTGAGAGGCTGATCAAGTCACATTTTGTACAATGAACATGTCTTTTGTTCTTTTGCAATAAAATAAAAGACCGTTAACTTGGATGCGATGTCTGTTTTAGTATTTTAAACTGTCCGTGCATTCTCCAGACAAGTGATACTGTCGTGTGTTTGTATGCAGATTAATTAAAAAAGTCATGGAAGGACCCTAATAAATCGATTTATTGCAAGGGCATACCCTCAATGTATCTTGTCATGTTTTTACACATAAACTCAAGAAGCATTAAGATATTTGAAAAGTTCTGCGAACCTCGTGAAATCTTGCAATTGAATTAATTATAGCCATATTTAATGTAGTTGACCAGCAAACTATTCAACCTGCCGTCCAACAAGGGAAATGTTTACTATGACGTCACACATAATACAAGGTCTTTAAAATACCACAAAATGAAATTATTTGCTATTTCAAACAGCTTGATAGCTGTATACTACATACACACTTACTATTACATGCAGTTTTTTCGTTTGTTAAATCCCTCACAACAGTATATATACGATGCATCGATCGCAATGCACTTTTCAATGTGACGTCATCTCGCAAAAATGATGCAGTTTGTACACAGTGAGAGGCTGATCAAGTCACATTTTGTACAATGAACATGTCTTCTGTTCTTTTGCAATAAAATAAAAGACCGTTAACTTGGATGCGATGTCTATTTTAGTATTTTAAACTGTCTGTGCATTCTCCAGACAAGTGATACTGTCGTGTGTTTGTATGCAGATTAATTAAAAAAGTAATGGAAGGACCCTAATAAATCGATTTATTGCAAGGGCATACCCTCAATGTATCTTGTCATGTTTTTACACATAAACTCAAGAAGCATTAAGATATTTGAAAAGTTCTGCGAACCTTGTGAAATCTTGCAATTGAATCAATTATAGCCATATTTAATGTAGTTGACCAGCAAACTATTCAACCTGCCGTCCAACAAAAAAAATTAAGGGGGATGCAGCCTATAAATAAATTTTCATATCAAAACAGTTGCCAAAGATTATTCTCCCCACAAAATATGGGGAGCCCAACCTTTCGCTCCTCTTTTACTTCGGCCCTGAGACTTGTCGATGTGAAAAAATCTCAGTCATACTTTGAAAAAATAATGTGATGACAATATCAGTTTAAAGATACTAATCAGGGGCGGCGGTCGCCTCCCCAATAATTTGGCCAAAAAAAATGAAATTAAGAAAAATAAATTTTATTTGAGAAATACAGAATAACATAACTTGTATTTGCAATATTCGTAGTCAAGTAGCTTGATATTTGTGTACAATATAAGATGGCAATCAATAATGGAGGTTATATGAATCATATTTGGACTATCATGCATCATGAACATAAACTTAGACTAGCTCACTTTTGATCATATTTGCAGAATTGTGACTTGTCTTTGTATTTCATTCAGAGCGAGGAGATATAAATTTCCGCAAAACAAAGTTTAGAACACTCAAGATACACACATTCATAATATAAACTCAAAGTCAACAAAGTTGTATATTCGGAACTACATACTTGGATGTCGGAGTTACCTACTTACATGTGTAGACCACGAAATTGATACGATTACAAGTTTGGATTTTCAAACCTAGAAGTTTGGATTTTCAAACTTACAAATCTGGATTTTTTAACACGATTACCCTCCATAAATACAAATGCTACTTTTATCAACAAAAATAGCAAAGTTTCTAGAGACAAATTTTTATTATCAATTGCATCCTTTTAAAGCGTTAAAATTCAGGGAAAGATATTACCTTCGGCAACTCACAATCAGATATATACAGTAACTGCATCTGATACTGTGATGTGCTAATAAGATATATGTTCTATGCAATATCAATAATTGTGTTTTCTTGACACGAAAATGCAGCTAGGTACAGTGTTGCAATGTTTTAGACATTTTAAAAAATATTATTGTTACAGAATACAAGGGCTATGTAAACCTACATGGAAATCCAACACCTCTAAAACGCTCAACAAGTATGAATCAGATTGATGTTTTAAAAAGTGAAAACTTCAGAGAAGAACTGAGGAGTGTATTGCATAGAATTGAATATATGGACTGTAATGATATTTGTGGGAGTTCTGTCAAGCATTATTCAATAGGAAAAATAGAGACTTGCAATAAATTCAGTACCCAGGGAATCTTTGGATGGACCAAATCTTGTATTGAAAAGATAAGAGAAGCAAGGAAGCAGAAATGTAAATGTTTCATCAGCACTTACTATGTTCAAATTACCATTGAAGTAAGACACATACTTGCAATTCTAAAAAAGAAACACTTTTTTGTAAGACATTTCGTGCATTTTGCAATTGAAAGCAGAAATTACATACTGCTATCAGAGCTTGTGCGCTCGTATGCATTTCAATGTGACTTTCACTTGGAAACAATATTTATGAAGACTTCTAAAAACACAAATGCAGTTATTGTTGAAACCATTTTAAAGTCAGCTAAATGCATGATTCTAAGAAAACGCCCAAGTCTCCTACAAAATTCAATCCAGTTATCACTGTGCCATGACTGTGAAAATGGAAACCGTGTGACTATTGTTTTATCGTTTAAAGGCACAATTGAAATGACTGATATAACCCAGGAAATGGTTATGGGGAAGAAAATGTTCCTTTATAATTGTTCAAACCCTTCTGATGAAGCATACAATGTTTTCAAGTCCTATGCAACCTCACATTCAAAGGAAACTTTGCCAACTATCTCTGAAAAAGAAGCAAGAGAACTGTTCAAAAGACATTCCAATTTAACAATGATATCGGCTTCACCATATAAATCGATAGGATATTCAAAAGGAAAACACAGAGTCGTGAAAAAGCCTTGTATTCTATTATTATGTTTACATAAAGGATACATTCCCTATGGAGAAGAGGAGTTTCCAAGAAGAATTGGAGATGTTGAGGTGGATGTTCAGGAGGGTTTTTGTAACTTTGGAAATGGTGAGTCGATAGAAATGGGAGGAGACATCCGTCGTAAAGGGAGTAAAAGTGTTGGGACTATTGGTGGGTTCGTTAGTCTACCTTTTAGTAAAATTGGCCTAATAACGTGTGCTCATGTGGTTCTGTCTCATGAAGAGCTGGAAAAGAGAGAAACAGATAATCATCCTGAAGTAGAGGCATTTATCAATAGTGCCCATTCATATAAAGTGTGTGGAAAAGTTATTGACAAAGCGTTTCCAAATTTAAATCCATTAGAAGGATCTAGTGTTGACGCTGCGCTTATTGAAATCAACTCATCATCAAATGTAGCCGGTTTTTGTATGGTGTCAGAGGAGCAGTTACGTTCTGCAGGTGAGTTCCCCCGACGATGTTTTACACACAATACATTATATTTAATTTATTTACTAAATTAAAGGCCACTAAGGCAAGTTATGGCCTAAAAATATTAAATATTATTTTAAAAACCATGTTAGACACACACAAGTACCAGTACTTCTGTTTTTGATTTGCATTATATATATATATATATATATATATATATATATATATATATATATATATAATTTTTTTGCTTGTACTCTTGTCTCTCATTGGTTGATTTCCAAAAAGGAACGCATAACATTTTGTATAATCTGGTTTGGTATGGGGACACACCCCCTTGACAACCAGCATAATCAACTGTATCCATCAATCCCCTCATTTCCAGTCCTTGGGATTCATGGAAAATTCCAGATTTAATGAATGTACCTTTAATTTCAAACAGTTACTCGATCTTACCTCATGTAAACAAGCATCATGGCTGTTAGATCTATGTATCAGTTTTTACCTCCCCTCGCTTCTCATCACTTCCTTTACTACGGTTGTATTATTGCGCGGTAAATTTGAACTCATAAAAACAACACAATTTTACATCCCCAGTTGAATAATTATTTTAAAATTAAATTATAAGGAATGACTCTAATTCTTGGCCAAATTATCGAGTATAATATGGTTTGGGTCAGTTTACGCTTTTTTATAATCCGCTTCGCGGATTATAAAGCGTAAACTGACCCAAACCATATTATACTCGATAATTTGACCAAGAATTAGAGTCATTCCTTAAATATATATATATATATATATATATATATATATATATATATATATATATATATTCAAAAAAAATAGTTTTCCTTGGTATAGGGATACAATAAAATCCAAATTCAAATGACAAACTCAAACTTTGATCAGATGAACTGTAAAACTTTATCTGTGCGCCTCATTTAACTGTGATTATAATTACGTCACAATCATTATGTTTAACGTTGCCTACATAACGTCACGAGAATGACGTCACAATGTAACTTGTTTACAATTTCAAATCTACAGATGAGCCCGCATGGGGTGAAAGCGCTTTAGATAAAAGTTTGAGTTTGTCATTTGAATTTGGATTTTATATATATATATATATATATATAGATATATAGATATATAGACAACCAGACAATTTCCTCCGTCTTCAAATAACATCAGCGAGTGGTCGAGTGGTCTGTTTTTCTGACGCTTGTGTTCGTGTTAACCTTTCAAACTTTCAAACTATTTATATTTTCGTCTTTTCTCTGAAAACCACTCTTTCATTTGAATATTATTATATGATAGTTTGTAAAGTACAGCCACTATATACATACAAATAATTTTGCAATCTTCCAAAGATATTGGAGATTCTCAATTATTCGAACCATAATTCCTCTTATATGTAGGTTTATGTTGGAACATATACATGTATTTTTTTTATACATGTATTTTTTTAAAATTTCATATGCATATTTTTAAGCAATACGTGTATCCTTTGCTATTAGAGGTATTCAAATTCCAAAATGGGATATAAAGAAATTTGAAAAAAACTGTTGAAAAATCTTTTGAGAATACTATTACATGTAAGAGGACAACACCAAAGTAGGATTTTTGGTATGGAACATTACTGCATCATGTTTATTCATTTTTTTTAAATCATTGTTTATTCAAGATTGTTTAACAATTGACTATTGTGTTATTAATTTTATTCTACAAAATCCGTTTTTATCGTGCTTATGAGCAACAACAAATATCATTACTATTTTATAGGATTCCAAACAGACAAACCACCAAAGTTCCAAGGAAATATGGTACCACTGCTCGATTTGCCAAACTTGGTTTCTGGTAGTGTTGTGAAGTACGGAGTCACAACAGGTTTCACACTAGGCTGCCTCTTCAACGAATGTATGCATGTTCGTATCCAATCGGAAAACTTGACCTTACCTGATTTTCTGGGGTCAAGCCATCCCAGGAATATCACTGTGTATAATCAAATGGAAATTGAAGGTATACGTGGAAAGTTCTTTGATTTAGGTGACTCGGGATCCTTTGTGTTTTGTATAAATCAGGACGAAACACTGAGTTGCATCGGAATGGCAATAGCACTCACATCACGTGGTACGTGTCTGGTGACTCCTATAGAGAATGTCTTGAAATCTCTTAAACTTCCTGTGTCAAATAATTGTATCATTCCAGTGGAAGTAAGGTTATCTTCAAGTGCAAAACCAAGTACGGATACAATGACAATATTAAATGCCATATCGCAAATGAAATCAGACTTTGATAAGCAACAGAAAGATTCAGAAAAACGTCTGATTGATATTGAGAAAGGTTTGGCCGAGCAACGAAAAGATATAGAATATATTAAGGAAAAGTTACCTAAATCTAATCCATCACAAAATCAACCGGGTACATAATTTAAATTTTATTTCAAACAAATAAGTGCTTTAACTGAGTCAAGTCCAGGACTATTCACGTTCATAAATTTACCTTTATCATTTACTGTCTATTTCAATTAAATACATTTGATAATTTATTTAAGTGAGAGACAATATTTTTCAAAGGTTTATTTTATTTAATTATTATATAAAGAATATGTGATTTTATTTAGAAAGCCTTTTTAGAAACGTATACACCGTGTAGAAGTTGCAAGTAAATTAAAATTCGCCCATAGTATTAGAGATTTTTCTATTTATACGTTCTTCTCTTTGGAACGCCAAATTAACATATATTCAAATATTTGTACCTATCTTAAACTATCTTAAAATAATTGTAAGTATCTTCAAATCAATTAGAGATAGGTACAATTCAATTACACCTATTTTAATTTGTTTGAAGATACATACAATTGATTTTAAGATAAGTACAAAAACAATATATTGATGAGAGGTATACTTGATTTAAATATAAGTACCATTGAATTGGATACTTCTATAATTAGTAAGATATTGGCGATAATAACAACTCCCTTTATCAGACTTCATTTATGGTGCCCCATGGGGATCCAGGTTAGAATAAGTCCTCAGTACCCCCTTGCTTGTCGTAAAAGGCGACAAAATGGGGCGGTCCTTCGGATGAGACCGTATAAACCGAGGCCCCGTATCACAGCAGATGTGGCACGATAAAGATCCCTCCCTGCTCAAAAGCCGTAAGTAAGTAAGTAAGTAAGTAAATTTTATTTATAGTCGGACTACATACACATAACAAAGAACATGAGCTATAAAGCTCTTTTACCGACTAGAAACATAAAAAAACATATTTATAATAAAATGTACATATATACACATAAGAGCACAAATATCACATTAAAGTTTCACAAAGACAGAAGTTCATTTAAACAGTAAACACACAAGTGTAACCAAAGACATTGATAAACAGACATAAAAAGAAAAGAAAGAAATAAAAGACAAAACATTTGAGCAACACACAAAGAAAATAAAAGAGTCGCCATAAGAGAACAACAAGTACCTAAAACAAAAGTCATGCACACAAACAAGGAGGAAAGGTTAAGAAAGTACAATACTGTAAAAAAAAAACAAAATAATAAATAAATAAATAATAACTTAAGACGATCATCTATAAAACTGAAAATTAGGTATGAGGCATAGAAGTCTGAAGTCTGCAGGAGCTGCATTTACAATTTAGTTCTCCGCACCAAGTTGAAATGTAATTTGAAAATTGATTATATGAGGAGAATTGCCTGGCTTCATTGGGTAGAGAGTTCCAGAGCTTTGCTGCCTCATACCTAAATGATTTCATCCCATACCTTGTTCTTGGTCTTGGGACCTCTGCAGTATTTGTATATCTAAAATTGTATGAATTATTTTTAAAAACAACCAGATCTTGCAAGAAGACAGGACTTAAACCTTGTAAAATTTTAAAGGTTTCTATAGCAATGGCACGCATTCTTCTGGTTTTCAAAGATGGTAGTTTAGATTTATGTAAAAGACTCTCATAAGAACTTTTATAATCTTCGTAAATAAATCTTAATGCTCTTTCCTAAATTTTCTCTATTTTGCGAGTATTTTGCTCAGTACAAAAATGCCATGTTAAGGGGCAATAACTAAAATTTGACATGATAAAAGAGTGATATATTGTAAGTTTTCCTAACTTAGTTAAGTGCTTTCCTAACCGTTTAAGAACATTTAATTGCCTTGCAGCCTTTTTGCACATATTTGTAATATGTGTATCAAAAGACAACTTAAAGTCTATGGTTATACCTAGCAACTTAACTTCATCCTCACAAGGAATTTTGATTCCATCTAAATCAAATATAATGTTTTTACTTTGTGTTTTATTTCCAATAGAAATTGCTTGAAATTTTTCAGGGTTGGCCTGCATTTTATTTGAAGAGAACCATGTAATGAGAGATCTACTATCATGTTCTAAAGCTGCTACCACCTGTTCTAGAGATTTATCAGACTTTGATAGGGTGTTATCATCTGCATAATTGTAGAGGTTACATTTATCTACAAAGAAAAACAGGTCATTTATAAATATGTTAAATAACAGGGGACCAAGAATAGATCCTTGTGGGACACCTTTAATGATGTTTAACATGTCACTAACATGATGCCCTAATTTAACACATTGTTTTCTATGTGAGAGGTAGCTATAAAGCATTTCTTGTGCTGATTCAGATAGTCCATAGGCTTTTAGCTTCAAAAGAAGTAGTTCATGGGGAAGCCAATCAAAGGCCTTGGAAAGATCCATTAAAATAGCTGCAGTGTATTCATTTCTATCCAGGGCATATTTCCAGTCTTCAATAACTCTCAACAGAGTAGACTGACATCCAAAACCTGACCGAAAAGCTGATAAAAAAGGATTAAAAATGTCATTAAAAAAGTTTGTTAACTGTGTTTCTATTGCTCTTTCGAAAAGTTTTGATATTGTTGGGAGGACGCTCACTGGTCTATAGTTACCCTTCTCTAAGGTACTATTTTTCTTGTGTATTGGAGTAACCTGAGCAATCTTCAGCTTATCAGGAAAAGTTGATGTTACCAGGGATAGATTAATTATTTTGGTCAAGGGTTTACTGATAACTGGATTAGCAATATGCAAAAGTTTTGGAGAAATTCCATCAATACCTGTGGCCTTTTTTACATTGATTTTTTTAATATTTTTATTGACAAAATCTTCCTTAATGGGCGAGAAAGAAAATGTACTTGGTTGTGTTGTACCTTGAGTATTTTCTCTGATTGCCTTGATACTTGGGTGGTCCTCATCAACCTTTTCATCTGCATTTCCAATGTCTTTGGCTACATTTATAAAAAAATCATTAAAAATCTCACTTATTTCATTTTGATTATTTACAAGTTTTGAATTTTCTGACAGAGTTACATCATTTTGTGTGAGGGACCCTTTATTTGTTAAAAAAGGCTTCACAGTTGGCCAAAAATCTTTTGATTTAGGTCCCCCAGCACATCTTTCAATAAAATATTGATTTATAGATTTGTTCTTTAATTTGGTTACAAGATTTCTCTGTTGTCTATAGCTCTCCCAGTTCTGGTTTGATTTTATCGACTGATATTTATGCCGAGCATAGGCCTAAATTTGCAGCCCTTCACCGGCAATAGTGACGTCTCCATATCAGTGAAATATTCTGGAAGGGGACGATAAACAGTACACAATCTACACAATCATTTCTGGTATATGTTTTTGGTCACTTCTTGATATCTCGTATATGTGTATTTTAATAAGTATGTGATGCTTTTTTCACATTTTGTATTTACCTTTATCGTATACTTAGTAGTAAATAAACCGAAACTGCACGGTGCGATACGGGTGACGTCACAATACCCCATATCTCAGACCGGTCCGAAAATACATATGACGTATCAGACCGGCGGGTCGAAAATCCATATCAAACTGGAAGTAACTTTTGTATCAATTTTAAATGTTAATTTACTTGATTATATTTAAATATTTTAAATAATTCTTTGATGACATTTATGGTCTATTTTTTTCAATTACCTTAAATTGGCTCTATTAGATTTTTAAGAAAAAAATGACACTAACAAGCACAAACATTCTTCATTGACCATAAGAGAATTCGCATATTATGTATTTAAAATATGTGATAAATATAATATATACTACAAACTAAAATTCATATCATATGTCACATAGCCCTCGGGACCCATTTCATGATGTCAGATGTCATGATATCAGATATGACATATGATATGGATTTTGGTATGTAATATTCTGTATTTATTCCCCTTTTCATACTTTGTGGAGATATCTTAATTGAACCTATCTTCAAATCAATTGTACCTATCTTTGGACCAATTTTACCTATCTTTAAATGATTTATACATATTTTTCAAATGAATTAGAAATGGTATAATTCAATTGAACCTGTCTTTAATTGAAGATATGTGTAATATAAATCCACTAAAGATAGGTATAATTCATTTGTACTAAGGTAAACTTATTTAGAGACATGTATAATTATTTACACCTATTTTCAATTCAATCTTACAAATATTAATTTAATATTGTACCTATCTTCAAATGAATTGAAGATACTAGGTACAATTATCTGTTGATAGAAGCAATTATCTGAAGATAGGTTAAAATATTTCAATGTATGTTAGCTTCCCTCTCTACATCCTTGCAAGACTTGGGGACTTATCCCTACCACTGAATTAAAGAAATAGTGGATGTTATGTCCTGTTTTGGGGTCATTTTGCGAATTCTCTACCAAGTTCAAAATGAAGTGAATACAAAATATTTTACAAACAATGGCAAGATCGACATATACATAATCATATTCCATAGAACATTTGTATAAAAGCAATGACTTTGTGTATTGAATCAAAACTGAAGCTGCGATATATATGTGTCACCGTTTGGAATTTGACATCCACCCGAAGTGGTTTTTGCTCACCTGAGCCGAAGGCTCTAGTGAGCTTTCTCGATCGAAATTTGTCCGTTTTCCGTCGTAGTCCTTGTTGTATTTTTTTTTTTTTTACATTTTCATTCTCTTCTCAAAAACCATTGGGGCAATTTCAACCAAACTTGCCGCAAATTATCCTTACGTGCAAGAGATTCAAGGTTTTTTTTTTCAAATCAAAGGCCACGATAGTAGTAGCCATACAGGTGCCTACCTTGGGTAACTGTACCATGTTAGGGATATGTACAGTGGAATACTGAAAATTTCCGTAAATACAGAGGAGGAATATCGTTCTTTACTGTAGTTATAGAGTAGATGGCTATGAAAATGATGTAGGTTGCAGAGAAAGTCGAGATTTTTATACAGACAAGGGTTTTGAAAACCATTTGTAGTGGATAATAGGTCTGCCTCGTTTGAAGGTCCAGGGGAGGGTATGATTACATAATTTTGGGCCTTGTTCTATTATAATAATAAGTCCGCCTTCAGTTTAATCTACATATTTTATTAAATATTGGTTCGAGATTAATTTGATGATTTTTTGTTGTTGATCTTTTCAAAAAAAAAAAAATCAAATAAATAAGGTATAATCTTTATGGGTGTCTCTGCCGGCAGAATGTAGTTGGACCTTATATATTATAATATTAGGTCCCTTGGACGAGGCAGGGTAACGATATATTATGCGATATCAGTCACAACACAACTGTTGTATCCTTTAATCCTCCTTGGGTAAGTGGACTGATTATTCAATATAAAATAAATACCTTACAAATTGTAGGAATAACATTGCTATTAAACTTAGCAATGGTAGTGATTACTAACAAAAATATGACATTGACTGACAACAGCATATACATGAAGGATAATTTATGGAGATAACGAATGCTTTTCAATATCAAAGACCATAAATAATACAAAAATAGCAGCAGAGCAAACACGTATCTGTACAAAATCAGAGGTTGGATCAGGTGCCATGGAGGAATGAGCATCCCCCGTCGACTGGTATCACCCAACCGTGTGCTCGTTGTCATGATCGAGAAATAACGGAAAATCCGTCGTCAATTCGGTGTATAGATAATAGACAAACAATTAGTATGAAAAACTTCAGTCAGCATTTGAATCAATGATAAATTGTATTAGCTGACAAGGTCATTGTATCGACCATAGAACTTAGGACATGATGACTTTGAATGAGAATGCTGATATCTTGTTTTATCAACTTGTATGTCAATGCTTTTCCTCGCCATAGAAATTGTTAATATGCTCTTGCGTATCGAATCAACTAAGGTGTATTAACGCTATATCCAGCTGATGAAGGTACATGTATAGTACTGCATAAATAAGGGAAGATGACGATAGAAAAGTTATAAAGTCATCACGTTTATCATAAAGCTTGATTGTTAGATAACCATTGATTAATGTCATTTTCGAGTAATATGTCCATGTATGAAACTGATGTGTCAAAATCTGTGGTATGTTTTATCTCAAGCTCACCAGAATATATCGTATCGACATAGGAATGTAAATAACCATCGTTAATTGACAATACGTCGTCGATATACATGTATGTAAATTTATGTTGAGTTGAAGGCAAAATCAAGTGTTTTCTTTTTTTCACGCATAAGATATAGCACAAATTCTGCTATGTATAATACGATAATAGGTCTGCTAATAACGGAACACAATTGGTACCCATGGGAATTTCAATTGATTGTTGGAAGACCTGGTCTCCAAAACCACATACATGTAAATATTGGAAATCAGAAACTCGAGCATATTTTGATGTCAACTTAAGAGATTCTCAGGCAAGATTTATGGGTTTTATATTGAAATATGTAGGAAAAGTCTGTTAAGGTATTTTCCTCAAGAACCAAGGGCCAGAAAAGCTAAAACGTACGTGGAAAAATTTTGGGATGGTGGAGATTTTGCATTCCCCAAATTATGACCCCAGGGTAGTAGGGTTGGGTCATATAGGGTATTTCAAAGGGGAAGACTTATAAATAATATCATGGCCAAAGTTGCACGGAGTTCAAAATAGGTGTGTTTCAGTTAATTTAACTGATACACCTTTTTGAAGGGATTCAGGCGTTTTACAATTATTTCAGAGAGTCAGCAAAATATAAAAATTTTACATAGTAAAAAATCAGTAGAGGTATGATATATTTTGCTAGCAATTCTTTCTTAATTAAACCATCTTAATATGTAAGAGGTTTGTCAGTGTATGATTTAAAATTTGTGAAAATATCATCTCTGATTTGGAGTTGGGCCTAAGAGTTTGGCTTAAGGTACTCCGATCCTCAGGTTCTGAAAATCAACCATTGACTAATTGAAAAAGCTTACAAAAATTTCTCTGAATTTTCAAAGTAACATGTTTTTACCCATAATAACTCTTCATACTTCATCTCTCAAGTTACTATAAACCAACTTTTATTCGCGACGACTTTATTTCTGGATTTACTGGGGGTAAGCTAGTTCGTGACGATTAATTTTCGCGTCTAAGCCTTTCTCAGATCGTTGCTCAATAGAAACGGCGACTTTAATGACTGGTTCACGGCGAGAAATATTCGCGATGACGAGGCTCTCGCGAATTTCGCAAAAAAGTTATCGCACGCGAATAAAGTTGGTTTACAGTAATCATATTATGTAGAAAAATTAGTAAATTTCAGATATATTTCCAGGAATTCCGAATAAAAACACCTGCTACGCATTTTCCAATTCAAATGTGATTAATTAACACATATTAAAAATAAAAATCATAGGTATCCAGGCTTTTAAAGAAATCCCAAAATTTTTATTCATATAATGTACTTTTATTTTTTTCGATCATTTTACAATGCAAAATTTTTAAAGATTCTCCTGTCATTGCAAAGCCCCATAAATCACTGCTGATGTCATACATGTATCATGTTAACAAACATTGGTATCTGTGGTTAGATTAAAATGAACATCAGTTTCTTGATATATGTACATTGTAATTTTAAAATGCTTTTACCGGGTAAAAATTTCGATTTTTAATTAGACCTTTCTGAGAACTTCAAAGAACCTTGAAGCACATTGAAAGGTTTATAATGAGAATTGTTGCATGAAAAGATTTAATTTTCAAGCTTCATTTTGAGACTTCTTGAATTAAATTATGAATTAAAGAGTTGTCCTTCCAAGCTGATGATCGGAGTCCCTTTAGCTAGATTTTGGAAATAACATCTTTGAAATATGTTACAGTCGAGCAAAAAAATGTAGATAAATGATGCAAAAATATATTTTGTACATAAAAATGATGAGTTAGTTAACTGATTTTAAAGCCAGGTTTGCATAGTGTTAGGTAGTTTATCTTAAATATAAAAGTTGACCGGTGGTGGGATGGTGATGGGGATGGGGGCTTTGCTGTTCCTAAGGGGAATTTTAAAAAATAAATATATACAATATATTCCTTTGTATAGATAGTTTTCGATAGGCCTGAATTTAGCGAAAGTTACCTCCCGTTGGCCGCCATATTGGAGGTCGACTCAGTGATTTTCCCTCTTTGTCTTACCAAGTTTAAGAAAATATAGCAGAAATATTTGGTGGAAAATCTTTATCAAATAATTTTTTTTAAATAAAGGAGGCTTCCAAAAATTTATATACTTCAGAAAAATAATGATTTCTAATTCAAAATAGCAAATATAAAAATTTTAAATTGGTTGAACAATGAAGGAATATGAGCATTTGGACCTCCAGTATGGCGGCCAACGGGAAGTAACTCTTGGTCAATCGAAAACTATCTATTATAACTTTTTCCTATAACTTGTATTCCTTATATGTAAAACTTTGATCACCCATTGTGTTCCCATCCTTACCTATACTGAGGATGCTACCAGATAATATGACAACCATGGCTTTGCTGTTCTTGAGAAGAAATATTTTCAAGATTGTTCCTATGTAATTCAATGCAAAACATTGATCGCACATTGTGGCCCCACCCTACCATTGGGGGTAAGGTTGGGGGTCATAATTTTAACAAACTAGAATCTACACGCATTACCCGAGGATACTTCCATATAAATATGATCAGTCGTGGCTTCTCAGTTGAGAAAAAAATTTCCATGTGTATTCCTATGTAAATTACACTTAGATCACACATTTGTGGCCCCATTTTATACCCCAGAGGTCAATATTTGAATAAATTTGAATCTGCGCTATCTAATGGTGATTATACATAAGTTTCATATTTTCAAGCACAGAGGTTCTTGGGAAGAAGATTTTTAAAAGATGTCTGTTATTTATCACGAATTTTATAATTATTTCCCCTTTGAAGAAAGCTGGTCCCCTCATTTGAACAAACTTGAATCCCCTTTACCCAAGAATATTTTTGGCAAGTTTAGTTTAAATTAGAGATGAAAATGTTAAAAGTTGTATAATTTCTTATTTTAAAAAGTCCAACTGTTCGATTGTTTTTCCCGACTGTCGGTCCAGAAAATAGACAGGCACGTAGCATCGTTTTTGAAAGGGGGGGACTGAGAAAATTTTTTCTACTTACCTAAAAAATGTTGGCAAGCAAAAAAAAAAAAAAAATAAAAATGGCCCAAACTCGAAAATCCACCTTCGTGGGGGGGGGGGGGGGGGGGGGGGGCAACTTCCTTTCACTGAACCAATTTTTCCCTACATTTTCTAGCTATGAATATACTGTGGTAAAAAGTGGGGGGCCAACCATCTTCTCATAGACATTTCCTATAGTAAAGGTAATGTTGGGGAAAAAAGTGGGGCCCCCCTGCCCCCCCCCCCGGTTGCTACGTGCCTGATAGACAGTTAAAAAAGACTTGTTTGCTGGCGTCATGTGACGCTACTTGAGCCTCCAAGCCAAGTAATCGTTTCAAGTGAGTAATGACGTCCATATGACACGACCAGTTATGAATATATTTTGAAGTAAATGGAAAAGTGTAGCATTATCACTCTTAACCAGTTTATATTTGTCACAGCGAGACCATGCATGCATTTACAAAGATTTCATTATATCTTTTGATTGCATAACTAGAAACTATTTACAACAATTACCGGAATTTGTTTGGGGAGGAGGGTAATTGCTTTTAAGTGCAATTATATTCATTTCTCGCAAAAATTAGATGTAAACAATTAAATTTGTGATTTATACCGGTATTTACGTTACTTACTGGTCAAATAGACTAATAGACATTAGTAGAAAAACACATTACTAAATAATTTCACACCTTGCATGAAGTGTAAATGGCAACTTTTATTTTTAGATGTAAGAGATTTAAAAGACCATATTTTTCTTTCCTTATCACATGCAATTGTACAACTGTAAGTTCCGTAATCACAGTATTTTTTTTAATTACTGTTCACGGAGAGAATAGGATTTATTGTTTATATAGTGAAAAGGGATCGTTTTTATATTATAGGTGTTGTAGTATCGATCATAATATCAATTTTAAATCTCTATTACATTATATTCAGATCTACTTAATTCTTTACGTAATCATTTTTTCTACGTATTTGATTTGTTTAGTCAAGAAAACTTTTCATTTTTTACTTATTAATTCATTATCAAATCACTATACGACTAACTTACTTTCATTATTTAGTTAAGGTAGGGTTCTTCTCATATTTTTGTATTCGAAAATTAATGAAATTTTCATAGAATTAGAGGATAATCTCAATAAGTGATTGTATCAATGAGATGAAATCTGACATTTTAGATTAAAGGCAAGGTCAGGCCAAGGTCATTACCTTTTCCCTAGACATTAAGAATGAAAAAATAATGTTGCCAATCATGCGATCCATACTTGTATTTTATTGCAATAAGATAGAATCAAATTGACATAATTAGTTTAACTCTAATCATTGATATTCGCTAATTAGAATTTTCTCTAGTTTTCATAATTTTTAGGATCTATTACATGTAGTTATCTGTATTTGCTTCCTTTATTTAATTTTTTCTTATTTTCACTTAAAGTACACTGTAAAAATTGTGTTTAGGATTTAAACACTTCCATGACATGTTTAGATCTAAACATGTATAGAAATATGTTTATAAACTAAACACTCATGTCTAAACATGTTTTATATCTAAACGTGTTTAGAAATTAAACACGTTCTGCTGTAGAATGCAGAGTTATCTTCCCGGAAATGACACAAATACTCGTATATTTGAACGTTAATTTGAGCGGCCATCGAAACAAAGTAAATTACAATAGGCTTAAGAGGCGTATCAAGGAGAGATACTGACAACCCAACGGGTAACCATGAAGAAATATTGAAAATCATTTGAAAGGCATCTTTTTACTGCAATATATTAAAGGTATGTTTTCTTTTTATTAAGATTTGCTTTATTAAACCACGATGAGCAATGTAAACAGTGCCTTTGAGGTCGTTTATAGACTTGTAGGCGAGGAGGTTATATTGAATTTCATTAAAAATAACTATTTTAATTTACGTATAGTTCCAATGCGACTTGAAAAATTGATGTCATCTTCAATGGGCAGCATACAATACTTTTACTTAAATCTGACTTTCTTTCCTACAGGTTATGTGAGTAGTCAGAATTGGACTCAAAGCATGTATGTATCAAAGTACATGCATCTGTGCATGGCGTCATCTTCAAGTGCAAATTGTTGTTCCTTGATCAACACTAAGAAACGTATTTTTATGAAGTGTATTGGGTTACCCTTAATTCGACAATGTTCGGTGGATTTGAATATATGTACCTAGAATTATCATTTTGTGATTTTCCTTGTGCATTTGAAATGGATTACTTTTCGGCAGTTTAATACTAATGGGATATTATATCATGTGGTGCAATGTAGTGATTTAGGACTGCTGAAAGTTAATCAAGTTCGACATTTTGATGACTGACATATGGAACACTCTGCAATTGATTGACACTGTAATTAATCATATGCAAAATATTATATAAAATAAATTTTTTATAATTGTAATTGAAATATCTTTAATAATGCATTGTTAAAAAGATTAAAGGAAGTTGTGATATAAAATCGCTAGCGTATTTTATTTTTGTTCTCATACCTGCGTTATAAATATAATGTATGTCATGCTGATTGAACTTACAGTGATCAAAATATTAAACTTGTGTAAAAAGAACATCATACAAAGTATCTACATATCTAAACAACCAGAGGCCTTATGATGAATAATTTATATCAGTTGATATTTTGAAAATTTTGAAAATATTATGTGTATTAAAAAATATGCTCTTTGTGCCAAAATTTACAAGTGTTTATCGTTTTTCTGCAGTTACACTTGTTTATATGGTAAATTTAGATATGTTTAATTTCTAAGCACATAATTAAGAAATGGGTTTAAAATTCAAACACTTTTCTAAGCACTTTTTTGTCACCTTCTTTTTTATATGTTTAATTCCTAAACATGTAAAATTTCTAAACATGTATGAGAAAGTGTTTAGAATCTAAACACTTATGTGCTTCCATTGTAAACACTTTCTCATACGTGTTTAGAAACTAAACATGTTTAGGAATTAAACATATAAAAAAGAAGGTGACAAAAAAGTGTTTAGAAAAGTGTTTGAATTTTAAACACATTTCTTACAGTGTAAAGTTGTCACATAGAGATACAAAATTATACAAAAACAAAAAAGTTTTAAATTGATCGTTTACCAAAGGAAAAAACATATTTAAAGATGTTTGGCACAAATCTTTAGTCTAAATTGTGTAAAAATTATGACTTAATTCATTGATCTGTAATAATTTTGAGAGGCAGGGAAGAATTTACGATATTTTCGTACGCCACCACTCTGCAAAAAATATAGACTCTGCTAGTTTTCAAACGTAGTTTACCATTTCCATTTGTTGAAGTTGTACAATTGTGGTGGGGAAAGAACAATATGGTCTTTTAAATCTCTTACATCTTATATATGTTTATATACAAGCAAATATACTTTGAATGTTTCATCTTGTCAGAAACCAGAGAACAATTCTACCTCAAGACAAATTATTTTATTTTCATGTAGGAGCTGCTTCACCCTATTTTCACTTACTCAATTTTAATTTTAAATCCTCTATTTTTCTCATTTTCTTATATTTTTTCAAAAGCAACATTCATTCCCCAGGATCATTATCATTTTGTTTGATATTTTGCATACAATTTATACAAACTATAATAAAGATTTTTTTAAAATTATTAACTTTGTCTCCTAATCATTTAATTACTTGTCTCACTCTATGCGGATCGATTCAAACTTACCTGCAATTAAAAGTTTAATAAAAGGGTTTAAATATTATTAAAACAAGCAACTTAAAAACACACACAAACAACACAAAGTACAGAACAATTTTATAAGAATTTACTGAATGCCTACTACGTACGTTTTTAAAATGAATTAGGAGTTAACTTACATTCATTTGGAATTTATCCGTCTATTGATCATTTTAAAAAAAGTTGATTTATATTTAATACCCTAGATTTGACATGAAATGTACATCAGATCATCTTTTAAAAAATGGTAAAACTCTTGATAGATCTACTGACCGTCGATTTACTGCTTCGATTACTTTCAGTACTTCGATTCTTTTTCAATCGCGATGCGTCATCACTGGGAACTTGTTTTACACGCTGCCGCAGTGAAAACAGAGCTGCCCCGATCCACGTTACAAGTCATTCAACAAGATGCTAGACTTTGTGATTTTTGCAGCGACTTTCCTTATTGCCTTATTGATAGCCGTAATTTACTTGTATCCGGTAAGATTTTTTTATATTTATGTCATGCCGTAAATTTTGTCACTTATAGTTTTGTCTATGTATGATGGAATACACGGAACGTTGCATATGTGTGCATCTGCTCTGGTGTGTACTCCGTGTAGCATTCCAGATGTCATAAAAATATGAATAGTGAATTAAAAGATGTTAGATTATAGTTTCTACCTAGCTTGTTGCTCATTAACCATGCTAATCTTACCAGATTATTAACATGTCTTCTTACGTCAACCATTGAACCAATAAAAATCACAGCGTTTTGTAGCTGTCCCGCTCTGACTCACATTTGCGTTACAAACGTCAACAGGTGTGTCAGAGGTTTAATGGGGCAAAAACACCAGGGGCGGATCCAGGAATTGAAGTTAGGGGGGCGCAAGATTTCGGCAGGGGGTCCAGTGGGTCCAGGGCAAAGCCCTGGTGGGGGCCCAGGGGGCAAAGCCCCCGGAAGCTCATGGATTCTAGAGATTTTGTAGGGTAAAAATGAGGTCTACAGAGTAGACATTTTAAACATTTTCTCGACAAAACAATGTTTTATGCTAACTTTGACAATTTTAGGGGGGGGGGCGCGCGCCAGGTGCGCCCCCCCTTAAATCCGCCACTGAACACGGACACTGGAGAAAGCAGAAGAGCATTAGCTTATATAGGTGCCGAGCTGGAAACACAGTACTTATTCATCACTGTTCATGAAATGCACCCCCTCCCCCCACTTTACTCATCATTTAGAAGGGGATATTTAAATGCCGATGTGATAGAAGGAAGTCACAAACTTCAAAGCCCACTTTTCACCTAGTAAAGTGCAGTAGTGACATAAATAAACACACTTTAAATTTTATTAAATATTCCAGTTGATACAGTTCACTGAAGAATTCTAATGGATAGAGTCTTGAGAGCACCCATAAATTGCCATTGGCATAACTGACACCTCCATATCAACCTGTACTTCACTAGACAAAATTGCTAACACCCACTTAAAACACAGGCACCTGATGTTACTTAATTTTCTTGAACATGTGAAAATAAAAAATATAATATATCCTCTATCTAATAATATACAATTATGGACTCTTTTGGTGTTGAATATGGTTTGTTATTCACCAGAAAAATATTCATATTGACTGAGGCGAAGCCGAGGTCAATATGGATATTTTTCTGGTGAATAACAAACCATATTCAACACCAAAAGAGTCCATAATTGTTTTATTATATAGCATACTTGCCAACCTCCAGCATGTAAAAATCTGGTCATGACCAGATTTGGAAAGTAAAAAATCTGGTCATAACGCGTAACGACATTCACGACATATTTACCATGATTAAATTTGATACATTTATATACAAAGTTTTAGTGTATTGAGAATTCTTTTATTGAAAAAGGATTTAATTTACTATGACAAAAAATTCATACATAATTTGATTTAAATTTACATGTTAAAAAAAAAGAAAATTGAAGGTTTCATGTATTAGTATTGACCTGAAGTGTGCATTTTTTTTAAGCCTTTTCAGTTTCTGCTAAATTTGAAAGTATACCAATTTCAGTTTTTAAGTTATTTTTCCTCTCTCTTAATTAATTAACTACTGCAATATGTTTTAAATGTGAAGTTAGGCCTACACTGTTATCGATCACTTTATTTTATCTAGAATGAAAGGTTTTTTCCAAAGATTCCTTGATGTGTACATAAATATCGTTTCTTTTTTTCTCGGTTCAATCAGAGACATGTGTTTAGTTCAACTTGTTCCTGTTGGACCTGATAACGATTTAGCTCTATCGGAAGCCATTTTAATTTACTTCAAACATTGATTTGTCAAAACAACACCCAGTTAATTGTTTACACCTGCACTGATAATTAATCCATCGGCATTGTTTACGTAGATCTAAGCTTGGGTTGTAACTGGAAGTTAAAAGTGCAACCTAATTTACGAACCAAATCCGGAAAATCGGGAGATTTTCGGGTTGATCGGCAAAAATCGGGTGATAAGCATGACCCGCCGGGTCATAAAAAATAATCGGGTTACGGGTTGAAAAATCGGGTGTGACCCGACGAAATCGGGTGAGTTGGCAAGTATGTTATATAGTCGGGATTTGAATATATAGATAAGACATTGAAGGCTGTATGACGACACCATTTTCATTTGCGATCTTCCATGGTTGAAAATGAAAAAAATCTCCAGATTACTGTTTGTAACCTCCGTGTTTTCCTTTCCGAGTTCCGCTATGTGTAAGACGTCCATATGTTAAAAAATAATCCTGAAATAGGTTTGAATAATTGTTTTCGTGCTCAGATACGTAGCTCGCCGCGGCCGTTGCAACCATTGTTTAGGCCAAACAAAAAAATACCTTTGTTTACTGTTACATGCTGAAATAAAATAGGGTCGGTAGGTAGGAAATTTTTTTTATTTTATTGAATTTTTTTTATACACAAATTCACATGAATTGGTTGAATTACAAAACAGTTTTACCATTGTATGGTGCCTTTATACTTTCGTTTGGCTTCAAATATGGGTGGTTTCTTGCCAACTGTCTTAGGGGTGTGCAATTAAAAAAAATCAAGTACTAGCCCACAGGCTTACAGTAACAGCAATAAAGGTACTAGCCCAAAGTTAAAAGTGAGCAGTCCAAATATAGGGGCAAAATATTGTAAAAACAAATATTGTAAAAAGTTCATTGTTGAGAAAGTCAGGGTCCTAAGCCATCCATTTTAAAGTTGAAGTTTAAAAATTTTAAGAAATTATATTATCTTTTCTTTTCTGAACATATTGTACCAGCAGTGTAGCTTATCTAAAATGAAGCAAAATCATTTTATTTTCATTTCAAACCATTAAATACAATTGATATATATTAAAGTTTAACCACATAACACTTAGCTATTAGTTGATTGGGGGACCGTAAATAATGGAAAGAGATAGCTGCATGTATTTACTATTAACAGAGGAATGGAGGAAATTCGGATTAGGAAAAAACGATCGTTTTTTGAAGTAAATAAGTCAGGTAGTACGTCAAAATGGATAAGGTTAAAGTAATTTAAGAACAATTGGGGCATGTTACCTTGAAAATTTTCATTAGTTGGAAATTAAATAGCAAAACAATGAGTGAAAATACCGTTTGTATTTCTCATGTATTATATGCATAATTTTTATTTTTACTACCCCAAAAACGGTAGCACCGGGCATCAGGCGATGCTAGTTGCACACCCCAGCAACTGTCACGCAATGGTAAGCAAATTGCAACGAACTCGTTGGTGTAGAAATTGCAACTCGCTGGTTTTGTTTTTGTACTTTCAATTTCGATTTCAAAGATGAATGTAAAAGTTAAACTGACCGGCCAGTAACTTCCGGATTTTTACGACGAAAAAAAAGTTTGGGTCGGCGATGAAAATTAGGGTCGGTCGGGTAACCGTAAACAAACATATTTTTTTGTTACGCCTTACAACGTTGTTCGATGTTTTGATTGTGACGTCACAATGCCGTTGCACGCGCATTGACCCTCCGGTGAATACGGCCTAAAATCCGGTGAATATGTAGTGTTATGAACTGTTTGCGCTTGTATAGATTATATAGGGAATATAAATAGACTATATAATAATACACATTATTATATAGTCTATTTATATTCCTTACATAATCTATAGAAGCGCAAACAGTTCATAACACTACATATTCACTGGATTTGAGGCTGTATTCACCGGAGGTTCATTGCATGTGTAGTTGCATTGTGACGTCACAATCGATACCTCAAACAACGTTGTAAACAATGGTTGCAACGGCCGCAGCGAGCTACATATCGGAGAAGGAAAAATATTATACAAACCTATTGCAGGATTATTTTTTAACATTTGGACCTCTTACACGTATCGAAACTCGAAAAGGAAAACACAGAGGTGAAAAACTGTAATCTGGATATTTTTAACGACGGAATTTAGTAAATGAAAATGGTGTCATCATTCAGCCTTCAATGTCTAATTTATATTCAAACTCCGACTATATAATAAAACAATTATGGACTCAGTCAATATGAATATTTTTCTGGTAAATAACAAACCATATTCAACACCAAAAGAGTCCATAATTGTATAATATATACACCGGCACCATCTAATGAATTGTTCTAAGTCTGTATGTGTACGTCACAGGGTCTTCTTGGGATTTGTTGTGATGAAAGGAGGTTGCATTAGTTGCAAGGTCGTTGGAACGCTTACTTGAAGCTCTCTAGCTCTGGGGTGTGGTCAACTTCCTCTTCTTAGGTGGTGCCAGTACTAAAAATAGCAATATCTGTGAAATACTTTCAAAACGCTACTACTGCTACAGTTTTAGTATGATTTCAATATTACTTGGCACACAGGTAGACTACATAATTCTGTGTATCAGTTTTTTATTTCAATGAAGGGTGTTGCCGTGGTTACTGAAAATAGAAATTTTTGTGACAGTGAAATACCTTCATTTTCAAAATGCGACTCCTCTTACAGTTTTGGAATGATTTGAATTCAATAAAACTGGGTACATTAGGTAGACTACATTAAGCTTCATTAATTATATGTATTCGTTTTTGATTTGGATGAAAGGTGTTATTGATTTTTATGAAGTTGTGCAATTTATTTATTTTTCAGGGATCCAGAAGAGTTACAAGCATACCAGGTCCAGAGCCAACAACAAAAGAGTTAGTCATATTTCTCTTTACATGCTTTATATTTTGAATTTTTGACTTACTTAAATTTGATTTATATGTCTAATTGAGCTAATCTCAGCAAGGGACTCACACCTCCTGAGCTAGCTAGCATTGATTAATAGGTCATTTAATTTGTAATTTTCAAAAAAATTCAAACTAAGCATAAAAATTGGTTGTGACCATTTGGTTTGTCACAACACTGCAACATGATCATTCTTAAAAGGTCAAGATTATTGAGGTTAAGTGTCAACGTCAAGATCATACTTACCCTCTGGGTTGAGAATAAATGAATAAAAAGTCCTGACCCTGCATGTAAGGTAATTTGTCAATTGATAAGGTCAACATGGTCAAGGTCATACTATAAGCCCTGAATGTTTGTAAAAGGTCAAGGTCAGGTCAAGGACATTTTAAAGCTACAACTGTAGATGATCAATATTTTCAGAATTGAAAAAAAGGGGTCTTCATGTATAACACCAAGTGTTTCATCCTTTAGCCTAGAACCTCAGAAGATTCAGTATCATGCTTTGGAAAAATTGTCCGAGGGGATGGGGTTTGAGTGGGGGGGGGGGGGAGGGGGGTCATAGTAGTCCTGTTAGGACAGAGTTTTTTTGATGAAATTTAAAATGTTAAACTTAACAACAAATGCGGTAAATTCCTTATTTTGTGTGAGTACTTATTATCGCGATATGGCTATTTAACATTCAATTGCAAGAATATTTATTTGCAAATGGGTGGTTGATAAGGAGAATTTACATGGAATACAGCACCAATAAAAGTGAGAATTTTATTTCCTGATCGAGTGATGCATGCTTCCCACTGAATTACAGGATAATTAGTTAATTTTACTTGAGTTTTTTTTTTAATTTACAGTACCTGAAAGAAAGTCATCATGGATATTTGAAAAAAAGGGTATTTATTGTATTTTTTATAAGGTTTATTAAAATGAATTTTCATTATGTAATGTAACGCTGTGACTATTTAGAGATGGGAACCTGTCAGACATTGCCCGGGCTGGGAGTTTACACGAGTACCTCCTGGAGCTTCACAGTCAGTACGGGGACATCACCGCCTTCTGGATGGGACAGGAACTTGTCGTCAGTATCTGTTCTCCTGAACTCTTTAAACAGCACGCAGCCGTGTTTGATCGACCACGTATGTTAACCATAAAACAGCTATCATAATTACAGCAACTGCAATCCATTAAGTTGAGATAAGTCTGAGTTTAAAAATAAATGGAAATAGTCTGAGATTAATGATAAAAGGATTAGTTTGTGGCAAGGAATTGTTGTAAAAAAGAAATTTTTGCAACTTGCATGCCAAACAAAATGCACTGTATCTTGATTAAAATTTGCTTCAGAATTAAAGAACATCGTTATCATATAACAATATTTTATACTGGTAATATAATCCTACTTGGCATTTAGGTTAGATATTCAATGGAAACTCATTAATATGAATTAAGAATATTTTAAAATACTGTGGATTAATTCATTAATTTTCGTTGACATCAATTTTCGTGGATTTTGTAAAACAGCTGACATTTTCAAGGACACGTTATTTCATGGACAAAAGCATTGTCTTTACAAATGATTATCATATTCTTCAATTGAATGAACAATTGAATTTGTTGATCTGCTCAACAACAAAATCCTCAAAAATTGATACTCATTGAATATTGATGAATCCACAGTAGTTAGTTATCAGAGACTGAAATAAAGAATTGGAGGGGAATTCCATGTCTCATAAATTACTCTTCTCAAGAAGGAGTAGCATTTTTGAAAAAAAAAAGATTGACTTTAAAGTCTTGGAATATATTTAATAAATTCTTACTTTTTATGAATTTCCTCCTTACAGCCTCCTTATTTGAGCTTTTTAAGCCACTGATTGGAGAGAAGTCGATCCAGTACGCCAACAAGGCTGAGGGAAGAAGACGGAGAAAGTGTTACGATACTGTGCTGGCCCATGATTACCTACATCACTACTACCCAGCGATTCAGGAGGTACATAGTTCTTGTTAAGGTTCAGTGAAGGGTGACCGGGGGTTTACCTTGGTGTTTTATTTTTTACATCACTGATTTTACATCACTGACAAAAGGCTTCTGGGTGTATGGAACACAACTAGAAGTAAATCCCTGTACACCCTTGGTTGGACTTGGATAACCAAAAATATCCCACGTTAACCCAAGTCTGATCATTTAGGTTTCAAACTCTCAATAAGATTTATTAGGTGCAGCTAATTAAGTAATCAATTAGGCAGGACTAAAATGTCAAACATGTTTTTTTAGATATCCCTAAAATGCTGATTTGCCTTACCTGTTGATTTACAAGATATCTATATAATTTCCTGTTTGATCAGATTTTTAGTATGAACTGTAAAATAATACAGAGATAAAAAATAAGGAGAGTTTTATAAACAAAAAATGATATAAAATTTAAAGTGTTTAATCGGGTGAAGGGGCAATGTTTGCAATCATTTCTGATTAGTATATTTTAACTCGGTCTCTATAAGTAGAATTTTTAGTTAGGATTCAATCTCGGCATAATTGGCAAGTGCGTTGAGGTTGCTAAGAATCAAATATTACTCAAAATACACTCCGTTTGAGATGCATGGTCATTTACTGAATTTTTTCCCATGTTTACCCCTTTATCCCATGGATATGGCTCTTGTGATATCATTTTGGTTTCCCAAAGTTGTGACGTCACAATGGGTTTTGCATTTAGCGTAATGAAGTACAAAGATAAAGTAAAGTGCTTTATAAAAAAACAGTTTAAAACATTGATTGTAGCGTATAAAACAAAATGTAAAACATGGGATAAAAAGAATCTCACAAGATTTGTAGTGGGATGAGATTTTTATCCATCTAGTTGTGTGTAAAACACACAACAAGACTGATAAAAATCATATCCATTTACAAATCATGATCCTGTATTATATCAATTTTTCGGAACAATTAAGTTTCTAAATATATCTTGCTAAAAATTCCAATTAAATACTGTCTGTAATCTTAAATAATATTTTATTCACAGATGTAAAGATGAATAGGATAAAGGCTGAAGGCTCAGTCTATTTTTTCCCTCTCTGTAATCTTTTCTTAATCAGTGAAAAGACTAATAATTTAATCATATGAATTTTTAGCTCACCTGAGCCAAAGGCTCAAGTGAGCTTTTTGGATCACAATCTGTCCGTTGTCTGTCGTCGTCGTCGTTGTTGTCGTTGTTGTCGTCGTTGTCGTCGTCGTAAACTTTTCACATTTTCATCTTCTTCTCAAGAACCACTGGGCCAATTTCAACCAAACTTGGCACAAAGTATCCTTGGGTAAAGGGGATTCAAATTTGTTCAAATGAAGGGCCACGCCCTTTTCCAAGGGGAGATAATCATGAATTTGTTAAAAATAAAATGCAATTTTAAAAAATCTTCTTCTCCATAACCGCTGGGCCAGGAAAGATGAAACTCCTGTGGAAGCATCCTCAGGTAGTGTAGATTCAAGTTTGTTCAAATCATGACCCCCGGGGCAAGGGTGGGGCCAAAATGGCCGACCCAAGTTTTACATAGGAATATATTGGAAAAATCTTTAAAAATCTTCTTCTCCAGAACCACTGGGCCAGGAAAGATAAAACTCATGTGAAATTATCCTCAGGTAGTGTAGATTCAGGTTTGTTCAAATCATGACCCCTGGGGCTAGGGTGGGGCCAAAATGGCCGACCCAAGTTTTACATATGGATATATTGGGAAACCAATATATTTAAAATCTTCTTTTCAAGTACTTCAAAGCCATGATTAGTGATATTTATATAGAATCATCCTAAGGTAGTGTAGATTCTAGTTCAAATCATGAACCCCTGGGAGGTTAAAATTCAAGCCCCCCCCCCCCTCCCCCCATCATCACCTAAGTAAACTTTCAGTTCTGATCTGATATGTGCTTTTTCCTAGCCAGTGTGCTCAGGTGAGCGCTGTGGCCCCTGGGCCTCTTGTTTTCTTTTCTTTTCTAAACCACTAATTATTTTTTCATTATTAACAGATTTCTGATAACTTGGTGAAGAAGTGGTCCAGTATAGCCAAAGACGAGCACATCCCCTTGGCTCAGTACATGATCGGGTTTGCTTTAAAGCTGGGACTGGTCAACTTGTTTGGGAGTAAAGCCTGGTCAGACGAACAGATTCTTGAGTTCAGTCATCAGTATGAAATTGTACGGTCAGCTTTAGTACTGTAGAATCATTGTTATATGGGTGTGTGTGTGTGTGTAGATAAGATAATTACTTGTACATGTAGGTTTTGTTTGTGTATGAATAAAATTACTGTTATAAGAGTATATACATGGTAGATATTTTTAAAGGCATGGCAGGAAATGGAGAGGAGGTTAACAGAGGGTTTCCCCCAGGACGGAAGTTCAAGAATGAAAGCTTTTGAGGAAGGTAAGATTTATCTTGGCTAAGTGATGGAAATTATTTCCAAAAAACTTATTGGACACTTTCATGCCAAGCAAGTACAGAGACGCCTTAATATTTGGTGTGCTAAAGGTATGCCCTACCCCTTATTCATGATGTCACCAGTAATTCATCACAAACTTCTACTAAAAATGTTTAATATGCCACAAAACACATACAGTGTGCTAATGATATTATATTGACATTTAAGAAATAAGATGAAATGAAGTCGGTACGTAATCAAATCTAATATTATATAAGAAGATTGTTTTCGTAATTCTCATTGGCTGAAAGGATGTCACGTGATATTCCTCCTTTTGTGATAACGATGTGAAAGCGCGTCGGCAGAAAATGATAATGCATGACACAACGTTCGGTTGCACTGAAGTTACGTAAAAGGTGATGTCATAATATAAGAAGCGTGTTTTCAACCATTGTGACGTAATGACAGCCAAGTCTGTTAAGTAAGGACTGTGTCAGTGCATTCACTTTGAGTGATTATATAATATAACTATTATGGACTTCAGTGAACGGTCAATATATGGTTATTGGTCGCTATCACTTTCTGTGTCTTCGGTCAATATCAATTGCCATGAGTCCTTATAACCACATATCGACCTACACTGAAGTCCATAATTGTATACTATAATGCCCAAAGGGCGTTATATATTTTGATCACGTGACCAACATCATGTCAAATCCCAAAGACACTCTAAAAATGATATTTAAAGACAAAATGCTCTATTTAGACTTCGTAATTGAATTCAACATAATATAAAATTAAATGTCATATGACGTCACAGTCAAAAGACTTTCCAAATGTTTTGTGCAGTTTGCTTTCCAGACGCAAGAAAGTCTGATCATGTGACCAACTGCATATCATTGAAAATTGAATTTCAATTTTTTAGTATTGTCTTTTAAGGAAAGACATTGGCAAATCTAAATATTTCATTTTGAACATTTATCTTCTAGTACAGCAAAGAATGTGCAGGACAATTTACTGAACATTCCTAGTTTTTCTTTCTTTGCTCATCCTACAGTAGTACCAGTACATAAAGTAATAATTTTTTTAATTCATGAAAGTTTGTAAAGAGTAGTCTAAATGCTACTTTTCACCTTCTCTCTTTCAGCCAAGAAAAGGATGTCGGAGCAGGTCAACAAAATAATAAAAAACTGCAAGAAACACAAAAAAGACCCGAATGAATATTTATTGATAGACGCGGTACTAGAAAGCACAACAGACGAGGAGCTGGTCTTCTCAGATGCCCTAACTTACGTCATCGGGGGGTTCCACACGACAGGAAATGGTAAAATTTACTTAACTTCCTATATTACTAGATGAAATAGTAAAGTTAGAATTTCATACTTATTTATTATTAACTACATTAATTTGTAAAGTTACTGCTTTAAGTTTTATGAAGCTTATACTGTAGAACCATCTATAAATGAAATGAGCCTGTTTGTCTAGGCTGCTTGTGTTAGAATTGCCATCCCATACCAAAAAAAGGTACAGATTAGGCATGCCTATTCTTGATAAATATAGGCACAAAAAAGGTATACCTAAAGTATACAAGTTTGGAACCACTTCTTCAAGTATAGGTAGCAAATTGGTACAAAAAAGGCATACTAAAGGTATACTTTTCAATGATTCATTTTTTTCTATTTCACATATAGGTACATTTTAGGCACACATAAAACATTAGATTGAGCAGTGAGGCATACCTAAAGTATGCCTATACATAGTATGGCATATAATTCTAACAGTCAGATAGGTACATTTTAGGTATACCTAAAAGGTGCCTACATATCAATCTATTAGGTACCTTCAAGGCTGTGCCAAAAGTATGCCAGAGGTATACCAAAAGTATACCTACAAGGTACCTATATTGTACCAAAAGCATTAATAGGCACATTTTAGGTACTAAAAAAGCACAATATTGGCACACCATCTAACTAGACCAGTAGGTACATTCCAGGCATACCTAAAAAGTGCCTACATATCAATCTATTAGGTACCTTCAAGGCTGTGCCAAAAGTATGCCAGAGGTATACCAAAAGTATACCTACAAGGTACCTATATTGTACCAAAAGCATTAATAGGCACATTTTAGGTACTAAAAAAGCACAATATTGGCACACCATCTAACTAGACCAGTAGGTACATTCCAGGCATACCTAAAAAGTGCCTACATATCAATCTATTAGGTACCTTCAAGGCTGTGCCAAAAGTATGCCAGAGGTATACCAAAAGTATACCTACAAGGTACCTATATTGTACCAAAAGCATTAATAGGCACATTTTAGGTACTAAAAAAGCACAATATTGGCACACCGCATAACTAAACAAAAAGGTACATTTTAGGCATATCAAAAATGGGCTTTTGTCGACAAATCAACCACAAAACCCTCGAGTTAAAAATTTCTTTCTCCATCAAAAATTTTTAAATTTTTGGCCTAACATGAAAAATACATACTTATCATTCCTTGTGAATGGGGCAGGACTATATTAAGGAAGAATTTAAGAATAATTATCAGGTTCAAGTAAAAACAAGTAAAAATTTATTATATGATGCTACATGAAAATATATATGAAAAATAACTATTTTAAATCCTCTCTATAAACATATGACAAATCTCCTATATTTAAAACAAAAATAATATTGTTACCTTTAACAAAATAATGATATTTGTAATATCATTCTTTGCAAGAAAAAAAATAAACACACCTTTTCAGCATATACAAAACATAATTAATGCAATGTAAATACACAAAGACACCGTAAAGGTATTGAAAGTATACTCCATTTCATGTCCTTTTTTTTGGCCACACATTATTCACTTGCTGCATGTGCAATTCATGTAATCTTCATTACTTTCATAGAGTTTTTACCCAATTGGCACCACAGAATTTTCTGCACAGTAATAGACCTTTTACCAGGGTAAATACTCATTTCTGTACAGTTGAGATTTTCATCTGGACTCCTTATAAAAAGTGATCCTCCATTTGAATGTACCACGCAATTCCTTCTTTCATGCCATTCCCTTCAATTCTGAAAAAGTTGTTGCTCTTGAGTCTTAACTTTGAAATTATTTTCAAAAATATTAAATCCAATGTGTGAATCTATAGGGGAGGGGTCCGGGGAGTCTGGAACTTCCTTCCTACTTGCATATATGTATATATTATGTAATTAAATGTATATATATACTTATTAATCAATTAAAAGTGATTTGGACACTCCCCCCCCCCCCCTTACCCTGTTACGATCTGCATCTGAAATTCCTAAAATTTACAATGGAGTTTGAAAAGTGGTGATTAATTTTACTATATTACTATATTTATATATATTTTTTTTCAAAATCAGATTAGATTTCATACTTACTGACAGAGTTATAGTCTTTATGCATTTCCCCCAAGTTTAGAATGACTACAGGGGACAAGAATTTTGCTGAAAAAGAAAGTTTGTTCATGAAATTATCTGACATTATAATTAACAAAGTTTACACTTATTTGTATACATAATATTTTTTAAATATAATACTGAAACATTGTCACTCTGAAATAAATTATGTGTGTCATACCCCCCCCCCCTTCTTTTTCTTGCATGAACCAAGTGGAGAGATGGGGTTTAAATGATTTTATGTAAACTTATAACATAAATTCAAATCAGTTAATTTTGTTATACTATGTTTTATAAATGCTGTAATTTTGATACTTTAAATTAAAACTATTACATGTTAGAACCCCCCCCCCCCCCATTTTTTCTTTTAAATAGTGCTTTTACTTTATATTTCAAATTTCATATGCCAATGATTAAATTTTCACACTGATCATTTGAATTTCTGTTTGTTATTATCGCCATGCTCATGCAGAGGCTACTGTACATAACCTGTTCCCGCGATATTGACACGTTAATTACTGGTATTATTATTTTTTAAAAGACTCTGAAATTGTGAAACACCTTTTATGTCTTGTTACACATCAGGTTAAACAAAATAATTATTATTTATATGTCTATACTTCATGTGTAGGCTGTAGCACTGGCTACACGGCCATCTTGAATCAAAACAAACCAAAAATTTACGGTACAATTACCTAGAACTTCGTAAAATTTACACTTGATATTCACATTCTAATGCATTCTTTACGTGCACAAATACAATAACAACAAGCAGCATGAAAATTTACACTGAAATAAAGACTTACCGAACTATAATTCTCCGATTTCTTTTTGAGGCTTTCATCTCGGCAAATTTTCAAAACGTCTCAGAAATGTCCGCGCTCTCCACTGACCAATCGTAGACTTCGCTGGAGTCACGTGATTTTATTAAAATTTATTAAATTATTCATAAAATATTTCGTGTAAACAATTTATAATTATAACAATGAACATTTAACAATTATTTAATGAAGCCCCAACTTAAACTGAAAGCCGATTGCGAAGAAATCCTTGAAATTTAGCGTGGCTATTTTGGGCAAATAATTGAACCGCCATCTTGACCGCCATTACTATTTTGTGTTTGTTTACATAACAAATCACCCTAAAATTGATTAGGCCCCCTATTTTTTTTTTAATTATTCATAATTTTCTTTCATGTTAGTTTTCAACTATAAAATCTTAATTAATGTAACTGACTGTGACACCAGAGAGTGAAACAAACATCGAAATACATGTATGTAAATTATTACAGTATACAATCCATAAATGCCTAGTATGTGAACATGGTGAATAATTATAAATGATAAGCACCTGTATTTTGTGCATCTTGGGGGCTATTATTTGTATGAAAATTCTGTAAATGTACACTTTTTTTTACTGCTACTGCCTAACTACCGGCAGAGACCTATATACTACCAGTATATAGGTCCCTGCTACCGGTAAAAGTTAAAGCATCTCTATTTATTTCATTCTGTAATTTATTCTTCTGTATTTTACCCATTCATGTTGAGCTGAAAAATCTAATGAAATCACCGTTTTGTCAAGTTTGTGGTTTGTGGAGAACTACATGTGATACACGAACAATTTCTGCAGGGTGAAGGTCATCCGGTATTAACACCGAATACTGAGGAAATCGACATCGTTTTGCATTCAAAGATAAACAAAGTCTATTTCAAAATACACCAGTAACTGGTCTAATGGATATAAATTCTCACCCTATAAAATTAATCTAAACATCCCAAACATTTTTGTAGTTACAAAATGTACGAGAGAGAGAGAGAGAGAGAGAGAGAGAGAGAGAGAGAGAGAGAGAGAGAGATGCAGTGATCGCGTAATGGGACCTCTACTGGACATAGAGATGTGTATATAAATTTTATTAATGATAATTTATCATAAAAAGTTGTATCTGTTACAACTAGAGGCCGGGGTTTGCTAGCAAACCTGGTTTTGAAAAAAAAAATGTATTTAGTTTTTAAAACGTTTTATATCTTAATAGTTTATCAGTTTATTAACATAGTTAAAACATTCATTTATCATTAAATTATTTAAGAGCAAAAGAAATTAAAGAATAATACTGCAAGAATAATACAGAGAAGCATCGTAACTAAGCAGATTTGGCTGTTGGTTACATGACTTTGTGTCCACTTCACTAGGTGCATGGACTAGACCTGATCTCTCTGTGGATTACCTGTGTATTGTATGCGTTCAAGCGGAAAGTGATTTCCTGTCTCTAATTGACATATTTCACAGTATTGCAGAATTAGTTTTATAAATGCAAAAACTTGATAAAATGACATGTAAAAAAAAAAAAATAATAATAATTTAGCAAGTGCGTGTGTAGTGGGGGGGGGGGGGGGGGTGTTAATGGTCAATATAATTGTATAGTGTTTATAAGACAATCCCCTATGTCTTAGAGAATGTTAATCAAAGTTACTAAGAACTGACACTCTTTAAGACAAACTAGTGCATATTTTAAGAACAGAAATGGATCTTTACCTTTTATTTTCCGTAAGAAGATTAATTGAATAAATGATAATTACATATTTTGCATTTGAGAGTAACAATGTTATCACCCCTCCCCATTTTTTCTTTCCACAACACCGCTATATATTATACTGAGGACTTGAAATAATGATGTGAAATCTGAAGTATAATGTTATTAAAAATTAAATGCACAAATTGTTGAATGATAATTCAACCCCAGCCCCCTACAACCCACCCAACCCACACCGAGATACAAAGAACCAGTCATCTAAAAAAGTATTTAAATTCAGACATTTTGAAAAATGACTGAGTCCAAAGTAGGTACATTTTATGCACACTGGAAAATATTTAAGTTCAACATAGGTACATTTCTGGCACACTGAAAAATGACAAAGTTCATAGTAGGTAAGATGGAAAATATCTAAGTTCAAAATAGGTACATTCTAGGCACACTGAAAAATAACAAAGTTTAAAATAGGCACATTTCAGGCACACTGTAAAATGACAAAGTCCAAATTAGGTACATTTTAGGTACACTGAAAAATGACAAAGTCTAAAGTAGGCACATTTCAGGCACACTGTAAAATGACAAAGTCCAAATTAGGTACATTTTAGGTACACTAGAAAAAAATTAAGTTCATTTTTGGTACAGAATAGGTATGCCTTTTCTGTACCTATAATAGTAGGTACACATTAGGCACAGAAAAGGCACAAAAAAGGTATGCCTATATGTACCTTTTTTTTGTATGGGATGCCAGAATTTAATAATAAGAATTCAATCTTATGGATTAGATCCTTGCTATAATGATCAACGTATATATTGTTACAAATTAACATGTTTAAAATACTCACAAAAATTGTCCAATGTAAATGAATGCACATGTAAAAGCTCTTTGAACATACTGTAGGAATACTTTTTTCGGTGTGGTATTAATTTACAATTTGTATGCGATCACGAATTGTTCACAGACTCAAATTACTTGTGTGAGAAATCTGCATAATTTTCTACAAGCAGATTCAAGAGAAGTTGAGATTCCACAGAATTAAGACCCCGTGGGGAATAGTACATCAACAGTTTGTTAAAATGGCCAAGAAAATACTGTAGATTCCTAATTATATGTGAGGAATTAATTTCTGCGAAGTGTCACTGGCGAAAAAATATTTACATTACATATTTTGCATATAATAAAATGAATGGAAATCTATTGCATTCAAAGCACCATAACACAGACAGGGTGCCAAGAGGTTAAAACATGCGTTTTAGTTTGACTTAATCACTGAACACTGAGGAAGTGCAACGTCACAAGTGAAAATCAAGAATTCACGTTCAAATTGACCAGAAGCTGTTACGTTTGCTGATCTATTAAATGTAGCTTACACGAATTTAAGGATAATACATAGGTTTTTGAATAGAAAGCACATTTGCAGTTATGGTAGAAAGTTAGAAAATGTAAATATAAGCAATGATTCATTATTTTTTGAGTGATATAGTTTCATAAATGCAACAGTGTGTGCAAATTTTCATGATGCTTAAATATTACGCGCCTTTAATTTTATGATGCTGAAATCTATATAAATTCTGTTGATCAATCGTTCATTTACGAATTATAATTCTCGCATTTTATGTGAAAGACCCAGTTCACGATAAAAAGTACTTGCAAAAAATAAGGAATCAACAGTATTTCATGCATTATTGATGCAGCATAGCAGCAGGACTAGCAGAGAATCAGACTTGGATGGTATTACATGGTTGCCTTTCAAGTTCTATATTCCAACTAGCACACACTTTTAACATGGGCAGTATATTATCTATAACACAGTGTATTTTCTATTTCACAGTTTTAACATGGGCAGTGTATTTTCTGGCCACCCATCAGGACATTCAGGATAAAGTCTACAAAGAGATCAAAAAAGTTCTAGGAGAAGAAGATGTAGACCCTAAAACATACAAAGATTTAGTGTAAGTAGGATGTAGTTTAGAATCTTTAATAAGTAGGATGTATACAAACAAACATTCTGTGTATGTAAACCTAAGTACAGCTAGAGATTAAGTATAAATAAGATATACGTGTAGGTCCTTAGACAAAGATTTACCGGTAGTGTTAATTTAGACCTTCGTATAGCAAAAATTGTAGTTTAAGTGTAGACCTTATTAAACATAGTCAAAGATTCACTATTACAATCAGTAGCATAGGCAGTAAAACTTGTTTATAAGAAAGTCACTGGGACCTGTGAAATTACTTCACTATATCCTTAATTCTTTAGATCAGTAAAACAAAGTCGTAAAATTAAAATAAATATAGTTTGAAATTAATAAATACTTTGCTATATCCCATATATATTTGCAATATTTGTGTTTGTTCTAAAGTTTTACTTAGACCATAGTTAGACAAAGGCATACTATGTATAGATACAGGGATATTTTGTCCCTGTTTTAATTCGCTTCTTTGGCTCTAATCACAGACGGATGAATTTAAAACAAGGTGAATTAAAAGAACACAATATAATCTCTTCAACAAAAATATGACTGAGCCAGTTTAAAATTGGATAAAAATGTCTGCAGATATGAAAGGACAAAAAATAACGGGGGGCAAAAATAACCCTGGATGTATACAGTAGTGAATTGTTCTGAAATATCTTGTCTGTTTATGTTGTTGTGGAATTACATAATTTCTACTCATTCAGTCTCAGATGTATTTTTCCATTTTGTCATCAGGGCAACATGAAGAAGTATGATGCAATATACCAATTCTCAATGATTTTGTTTTTGTTAGGTACCTGCACCAAGTTATTGATGAGACTTTAAGGTGTGCAGTTGTGGCCCCCTGGGCCGCTAGATTTCAGGATTTCGACTCCGAGCTTGGAGGGCATAAAATTCCAAAAAATGTAAGACTCCTCCTGATTCTGATTTAAAACATTAATTTCATCACAAAAACATGTGTAGAAAGCCATATAGAGAAAATGATCATATTGTAACAATGTTGGTGTTTTTTTTAGACATAATTCAGATAATTTTAACTGTGAAATTGATAGGAAACTGATGAAACCGAAGTGGCATTTGCATGCATGGTGCCATCAGGTGCATTTACATGCATACTGTATACCAATTTTTATCCCCAATGAACTTTATTTCACTATTTACCAGGGATAAACTAGTTCATGATGTTCAATTTTTGCTATCAAGCCTTTTTGGATTTGTTGTTATTAAGAGACATACACTTTAAGGACTGGTTCGCTGCAAGAAATATTCATGATGACGAATCAAAGTTGGTTTGGATCTTGTTTTGATTTCAGACTCCTGTGATTCATGCCCTCGGTGTGAGTCTGCAGAATGAAAAATACTACCCCGTTCCCAACAAGTAAGTACATGTACTACATGTACCACTTACCCAAGAAGTAAGATTAAAATGTTTATATGACAAATAAAAAAAAACATGCACACTGTATTTAAAAAGTTTACAAAGTTTTCCAGAATAACTGTTGTTAATAAGTTGGGTGATCTCATGCCCAATGAATGTTCTGGAAGTGTGCATTTCTATATGCAGCAGCTTGAAAGTTTGTTAAACCTTAGAATTGGGGTTATTGCTATCGAGGAAAAAAACCTACTCAAACATAAATTAGTATGTTTGTTTGACAAATCTGGTACACTGTATTCAGAAAGATTACAATATGCTCCTTAATAAAATTTCAAACCCAATAAATGTTCAAGAAGTGAGCATTTTCTAAATTCACCGAGCATGAAAAAGTAAATGTTTGTTTAGAATTTGGTTAATTGCTTCCTGGGAAAGAAAAGCTCGGAAACCTTTGAAATTGTCACTAATTGTAGTTCAGACTAGCATCTGAGCCTGTTTGATTGTGAACATCCCTAAATCAATATACTTGTAAGGTTAGTGTAGGAAGGGCTGATAGTTACATTGAAATGGATTAGTTTAAATGAATAAAAATATTGTTTTCTTGATTAGGGGCAGTTTCTTCACTATATTTCAATCTGTTGATTTTCCTATTGAAGAATATGGAATATTAAAATAAGCCTGTCTGAATTACATGAATCAGAAAACATTTCAATTGTTGAAATGAAATGAAGAATTTTGTGAGAAACACTACAGTATTTGCTTCCTTTTATAGGTTTGATCCAGATAGATTTAGTCCTGAAAACTCAAAGTCCAGGCCAAGTCTTGCCTTCCAGCCGTTCGGATTTGCTGGAAAGAGGATCTGTCCCGGATACAAATTTGCCTATGTTGAAGCCACAATAGGACTTGTGACCTTGCTAAGAAAGTTCAAGGTCAAACTGATTGAAGGTCAGGTTGTGACCCCAGTTTATGGCCTTGTAACTCATCCTGAAGATGAGATATGGGTCAAAATAGAGAAAAGATAAAATGGATTGTTTTAAAAGTGTTCCTTCATTTGATTTCTAAAATTGAATATAACATCAGATCAAGTTGCAATATACAACTTGATTGTTTTAAGACAATACAGTTTTGAACTGTGGAAACTGGTGATTGCATTCTGTAGATTAAGGCTTAATAATGGACTTTTGCGAAGACACTGACTTTTACAGCTGACGGCTTACTTCCTTAAACACCAGGAAAATGTATGGGAGCTCTTGTCTGAAAAAATATTGATCTTAATATTTAACAAATCGATAATAACAGGTTATTTCAAAGATCATATGACGTTGTCTACGAGGGAAACGGCGACAATCCTACCCTCAACACCCTCCATTCCAGTCTTGACTAACTCCTGCCAAATTTTCCTACCGAAATGTGGCTTCTTCTTTTATTATTTCATTTCTTTAGTTATTGAAAATAAAAGGATATATTAATTCTCGTGAATAAAGTATCTAAATAAATTTTATCCTACAACCAATTATATTTTTTGTTTGATAAATTATTTCAAAGCCCCGAATACAATAAATTTCACCTCAGTGCATGTTTTCCTATCCATTTTCAATTCCGTACATGATGCAGGTTTAAATGTCCAAGTAAACCGTAAACTGTAAAAGTCAGTGTCTTTGCAAAAGTCCATTTATGTTATTATCTGTATAAACAAACTCTATGAGAAGCACTTATTTCTATAGTTGCCTTAAAGTAACTTGAACAGAGTTATGAACTCGCATAATCATGTAGAAATTGTTCAAATAAGTCATCTGCTGTGGATTCACTTGGTTAATTTACCTAAAGGTCAATATCACTAGTCAATTTTGTTTCTTGTCTGCCTCAGTCCTCAGAAGCTGGTCTTTCACTCTACACCAGAACACACTAGTCTTCTAGGAAATATGCTTATACATGATAAAAAATATAGTGGATTAAATTTCATTCTCCTTTGATTTTCAAACATTTTGTGAACTCAACAGATATTAAAATGAATTTTGTATTTATTTATGAAATGAGGTGAAATTGTTATAAGGCTAAGCTTGTTTTACTGTATTTGGAATTTTTGAAGCAATGTACAAATGTAACTCAATTGTGAGCCCTCAACTGATCAAAGAGTTATAATCATTGACAACATTTCTTTTCAGAAAGGGTTTTTTTTTGGGGGGGGGATGCTTGTGTCATAGCTGTGTAAACAATGAATTGTAGCAGGAAGGCTATTTATCAGTGTAAATAGTGATTGCATTATGTGTCTATAGGTTAACATTACATGTAACATAATGTGACCTATCATCTAGCTGTCAGATATATAGTCTTTAGCTGCATCTTGGTTGGCAATTTTTTCTTGGGGTAAAAATTTTCAATATAATATACCATCACTGATTTGCAATACAGCAAAACTCCGTTATAACAAAGTCACTGGGACCTGTGAAATTACTTCACTATATTCGTAATTTGTTATAACCGTATAAGAAATTCATTAAATTTATATAGCTGGGGATCCAAGATGACTTCGCTTTATCCGTGAATTCGCAATATCCGTGTTTGTACTAAAAGAGTTTTACTGTATTCACCATACTGAACGTTTTATACATTCCACTATATTGTGTGCATGATGTCTGTGAGATAAACACATTTTTGGAATATCACTTGTCCTATATACTGTTGATTGCTGCTATGTTCTTTCACACATGATGGCGAGGTTCCATTATTAATAGTATAGGAAAATAATGCACATTAATTAGTGTTTTTTACCAATTATTTCTCAACAAATAAGATTCATCTTGTTTACATGAAAAAATTACATCAGGACATGTTAATTGTTGATATGTTGCTTGTGTAAAGGAAAATGTTTATCAACTTGAAGCTGCTTTTACAATTGGTCATGTTTTGTCAAATGAAATGGGTTCACTCTTTGTTGTTTATTAAGAGATAAATCTTAATGTCTCTTTAATTTTATGTTTAAATATTATGTAATTAGATTAGTGCTAGAAATAAATGGTGCTACAGAATGATAGAGTTGGCGTACTTTGTCTGAGATACATTACCAGTTTTAATTTGTGGCTGCCTCATCAGCCGCTTAGTGAACTTGACAAGTTCTGGCATTGAAAATTATAGAAAATGAGGACACTTATTTTAAGGTACATTGATACTCTGATAAGAGAGATAACTCTTAATGACACAAATGTCTATATTTCCTTTATTTTTTTGTCAAGTTTAAGTGACTTTTTTGTCAAATTTTGCCCTGCAAACCATGATACAATTGTTTGTATTTTATTCAGCATTTCCCTTGGAAAATCATAATAGTTATAAAGAAAAATTTCATATAAGTGAGCAGAGGGTTTATGAACCTTAAAAGGGAGAGAATCCAGTCAGTTTTGTTTTCTGTCTGTCCATTCTTCAACTTTGACCATTACATTTGAAATTGTATATTAGGGCTTGTATACGTCTGTGTTAAGGTCAAAGTATCATCTTATATCAATATTCATATATGTATGGTCTATAAAATGTTTTAATAATAATAAAATTATGTATTTTTTCTTAATAGCTTTTGAAAGTTTTATATACCTTTCTTGATTTTATTATTATATCTTATTGATATCGTGCAAGTGCAATTGCATATTTTCCCCTCTGTCCAGAACTTGGGTTCTAGGGTGTTCATCCCAGGTAGGGTAGGGATACGTTTTTCCCAGGTGGGGGAGGGTAAAATTGGTCCCAGGTAGGGTAGGGCTTAGTTGATTCCATTTAGGGTAGTGCTAATTTGGACCCAGGTAGGGTAGGGTAAAGTTGGTCCCAGGTGGGATAGAGCTAAATCGGTCCCAGGTAGGGTAGGGCTATGTTGGACCAAGGTGCGGTAGGGCTAATTATAAGTTTGTCCCAGGTATGGTAGGTCCTAGACTGTCCCCAGAAGGGTAGAGCTAAGTTGGTCCCATGTGGGGTAGGGCTAAGTTGGTCATGTAATGTATTTTTGATTGACTTCTGAGCATTTTAACCATTTGACAATGAACATTAAAATCTATCAAAAAATGTATACAATTCTGTCATGTGCAACCAGAATTATTGTCCTAGATGGACTAGGACGGTCATATATTGAGAAGCAAGAGACCCAAACATTGCCAAGAAATATGGGGCACTACTGTAACAAGGTATAGATCACGATATGTTTCAAGCAGTTGCAACAAGCACATGGAAGTAAATTCCTTTTATGTAAAGAAGATAGATAAAGTGAAATAAAACAAACAATCTATCACTTCTTACTGAAAATGGTCAATTGCTAAAAATACTAACTCTCGGTTAAAACAATGCATTTAAATTTTATAAGTGTCTGGTTGGTCATTGTATCATACGGGCAACCTTCAATTGACCTAGTGCTATACTTGATTCAAATTATATACATTTTTGAAGTGGCCGGTGTAACGTTGAATTTTGACCCGGGTTGAAAATTGACCCGGGGTCATTTTTCAATGTTGAATAGTGAGACCAAAGGTGTTGAATTTAGACCCTAGCCCGTTGAAAACTGACCCGGGTCGTGGAATTTTGATCATGAAACCGGTTCAAAATTCAACAGCATAAAAACACATATTTATGACTTGATTTTCATAACAGTGATTTAATCCATAATCGTCGGGAACGGGGGGGGGGGGGGGGTAGGGATGCTTAACCCCTTTTTTGCAAAGTTAAACATAATATAGACATGCATTGAACAATGTGAAATTGGTTTAGCCCCCCGCTTTTAACAAGCACGTTACAGTGTAGTCAAAGAAAGAAGAGTAAGTGTTAGTGCTTGAAAAAAAATTGGATCCCCCCTAGGATTGTCGGATTTGGACTACTAGTTTGGACAATGGACAAATTTTCTTTTTCTTGTCAATTTTTTTTTTTCAGATTTGAATTTTTTTTCTTTGTGAATTTTTACATGAATGTTTTGAATTGCGTTCCAAAAATAAAGTTCAATTATAATATATATATTGATCAATGCATTTATCAGCTCATCGCTGTCCATACTATAATGCTTGCATAATGGTTATGTTTAATCTTCAAGAAAACTCTGCATAGTTGACTTCACTGATCCATACACTTGTATGTATGTATGTTTTTTATTGTCTTTTATATGTAACATGGTTGTATGCCAACATGTTTGGTGAATCAATAAAGAAATTGATTTGAATTGAAATTTCAATTTGCACCCCCCCCCCCCCCCCACCGCACTTTCAATTTCCTTCTGACATCAATATAATCAATGCAGCATAATTCAGTAATTAAGGTATATTTTTAGAATAAAACATTCAAAAACATAAATTATCTTAGATTTCAAAGTTACTTGTAGCTTAAAATCGTAATATTTCGTGTAATATTTATTTTAAAAGAAGTACATATGTATATGTAGATCTTGAATATTAGAAAACATTGCTAGACAATATACAATTTAGTTAAAAAATTTATTTATTTATTTATTTATATATATATTTATTTGTTTATTTATTTATTTATTTTGCTTCATTTATTTTAATGTTAAAATTCGTAATATTAGTACTTGGAAAATGGTGAAAGTTTAACCATGAAGCACGTACGTTTTAATGCTTAAATTTAGTTATGCACAACATTATATAATAACTTATAATGTCCAACTTGAAAACTGATTTTTTTCATAATAAAAGGTTTGAGTAATCTTTTTTGCATAGTTAAAGTCATATATGGCGTATGTACACTGAAAATTATTAGACTAAAATTATAAAGAACTTATTTGTATCATTACAAATATAAAGATAGAACTTTTCCGTGAATTACAAAATCTAAGTCAATTGCGTTATAAAGATATCACAATTTAATGTGAATTCTCGGAATTTTCTCCGACTCGGAAGAAAATACAAAAGATTTAAATAACACATTACAGAGAAGATAAAATCGTATTATTAGTTGATTCGAGGTGTTCTTCGCGTTCGGAATTGTATGAAAAGCTTTAATTTAAATGTATGAACTATATTTATTTACTTAATTTTGTATTTTTCAAAAATATATTTTTTTGATCAGTTACGCCATATATGGCTTTAATCCAACAGATCGAGAACGAACATATTTATTTTTTTAAGTAGAGGATGTAAAAGGGGGGTACCATATATATTTGAAGAATGTTTTTTTTTTTTTTTTTTTTTTTTTTTTGTATTAGTATATTTGTGGCTGTTTTCTTCATTTTTGTAGTTTTTCAATCAAAAAATGTTTGCCTAAGATACACAACCCTGACTTTTAGCATTATTTTTTTGTTATAAAGTAGCCAAAATATAACATTGATCACCCAAAAATCGGGGAAACACAGGCTAGTTTGTGAGGAATTTTTGAAACGGCCCTTCCATCCAATTAGATAAACATGGTTTGGTTTTCAACATTGGCTGGTTTCCCTATCCCCTTTTTGTTTGCTTGTTTGTTTCGTTTCGTTTATTTATTTTGTTTATGGTTTTTTGTCACAATATTTCAGAGGGTTTTGACACCATACCCCCGCCTCCGAAAAAAAAAATTAGGATTCTCTCTCTCTCTCTTTGAAGGGGAATGCGCTTTTTAGTTTTTTAGATCTAAAGAAGTTGCAGGGACGGCGTCTTTTTAATTGTTGATATCAAAGATGGTGGAAGTGTAGCTGCTAGTCCATCCCTGACTCTAACTCTAGTTCTCATTCTCAAGGTAATGCTCCGAAAATGATCGATTTTTAGGGCGAGGCAGGCTACTGACAGATAATTTTCTTACAGGGATTTCACCAACCTTGTATAAAGTCAGCATTACTTTACATTTTATGGTCGCTATATTGATCTTTTGAATTCTTTTCACCAATATAAGCTATCATTGGATTCATTTTAACCGATGTGTTTCATTCTGATTTTTAGGCTCTTTTGTTAATTTTTATATACTGAATTTGACTAGAAGGGATGTTCTGCACACCTGATCAATACAATATTATATAGTACTCACTTTCTAGACACCAGATTTCCATGGTTTTGTTTTATGTCCTATTCATAGTTTTGTAGTTATTTGTTACATTAAAGTTTTAGAATTCAGAGAATTTAAAACTAACTATAACAATCTGGTTATATTATATGAATTTTAATTCATAATGATTTGCCATTTTTTTAATTTGTTTTGATTTTTATGAAAATAATTCTTTTTTTTCTTAACTTCAAATTCACTATATTTTATTTAGTTTTCTTCAAAATATTTAAACTTTTATTTCTTTTTCACATAAAAATATACTCTTTCGGATATCAGTAAAATGTGGAATTTGAGCAATCTGTCACCTATCGGAAATCAATTTACTCATGACAGATTGCGAATCAATTATTTTA
>NW_026925985.1:0-10439 GCF_032062105.1 Saccostrea cuccullata | reverse complement strand
TTACGGTGGGAAATATTTGTATTTAACGTTGAAAACGTCGTTAGTTTTTAAGTTTTTTGGTTGGAATATTTAAGCATCAACGCATGATTCACACTTCTCGTTTATATTGTTGCACATTATTTTTTAAGTTTCTCCTTCACCACTGTTTTTATCTGTAAAGAAGCATGCTTAATTGATAAAACATTAACTGGAATCCTCTGTGTACCTTTGTTTGTAAGGATTTTAATAAATTTTCGTTTCTTATCAATTCTAAATTCACCGAGAAAACGTAAATTATTATTATAATTACCAATTGCATAAAGAAAAATCAAAGTACTGAAAGTATTCACGGGAGTTGAACATAGTGTAAAATAAAATATTTGATCGGGAGGTTAAGTGATTGAACAATATCATTATTTCAAATACAGACAACTGTTTCAGATTTTTTGTGTTGCAAGAATCTTGCGAAAGACATTCAGAGACATTGAATAGCAAAAAATGCATGGGCTATAATGCTTGCCTGGCTTCATTAGTCCTTTTTATACGCCCTGCTTGAAAAGCAGGAGGGTATTTATTAATCATGATGTCCGTCCATCTGTTTGTTACGTTACAGGTATACCCATCTCTTATCCACAACTCCTCTTACACCACTGAATGAAATTTTCATAGAATCTTTATTAAATATTGCCGTTGTGCACCTTCTATTACTTTTTCATCCTACACATATTTTGGGTTTCCCATTGCAAAAGATAGACACTGCCATTATATGAATTCATATTACAGGCGGTTGACCATTTATATTATTCACTGCTTACAGTACCTCTAGTTCATCTACAAATTTGTAATTTTTTTTCCTTGGCAGCTTTACCCATGTGTTATGAAAATTTCAGTGTCACAGGAATGATATCAATGTTGATAAAATGTGGATTTTCACACAGCATCCTTTTAAAAGCTAACAGATTTGTTATATAAAACTTCTCTGTGAATGAAAATGTATTTCAATTACACGAAGTCAACATTATACTTGGAGTACGTCAGAAGTTATATATTTTTATTACTGTGAAGAAAAAAGCAATACCAAGTTAAAAACAAATATTTAAATACCAAACAAAAAAATAGTGGTATATGTGATGGTTTGTGTGCGTACAAATTATTAATTATTAGCAGATATGTAATTGAGGTTTTCCTTTCACTTAGAAAAAATATATATACAGTGAAAACTGTCTAATCCGACACCTGAATAATCCGACACACTGTGAATTCTGAAGTTAAAATTCTTTCCAATTTGAGCATTTTCCTTGTTTTTAACACTGTGGAAAACAAATATTTAAATACCAAACAAAAACATAATAAGTTTTATATAACAACATTATACTTGGAGTACGTCAGAAGTTATATATTTATATAACTGTGAAGAAAAAAAAAGCAATACCAAGTTAAAAACAAATATTTAAATACCAAACAAAAAAATAGTGGTATATGTGATGGTTTGTGTGCGTACAAATCATTAATTATTAGCAGATATGTAATTGAGGTTTTCCTTTCACTTAGAAAAAATATATATACAGTGAAAACTGTCTAATCCGACACCTGAAAAAGCCGACACACTGTGAATTCTGACGTTAAAATTCTTTCCAATTTGAGTATTTTCCTTGTTTTTAACACTGTGGAAAACAAATATTTAAATACCAAACAAAAACATAATAAGTTTTATATAACAACATTATACTTGGAGTACGTCAGAAGTTATATATTTTTATTTCTGTGTAGAAAAAAGCAATACCAAGTTAAAAACAAATATTTAAATACCAAACAAAAAAATAGTGGTATATGTGATGGTTTGTGTGCGTACAAATTATTAATTATTAGCAGATATGTAATTGAGATTTTCCTTTCATTTAGAAAAAATATATATACCGTGAAAACTGTCTAATCCGAACCTGAATAATCCGACACAAATAATAAATAATTCCTATGTTAAAATTCTTTCCAATTTGAGCATTTTCCTTGTATTTAACACTGTGCAATCTGACGCCCTGTGTATTCCCACACAAAATTTGTCTCCCAGTGCATGTCGGATTAGACAGGTTTCACTGTATGTATACTTCATTTTTTTGCTTTAAATCGCGATTCTACGAAAACATCGGTGTCCGTTTTTTGGTTTTTACATTTATAACAAAATACTAGATTTACCGCTTTTTGGCCAGTCAAACTGCTGATTTAGTAATAAATACGCATGTTTCCTAACCTTTTGTGCGTTAATGAATTCATTTAATCCAAGAAAATGTTAGTGAAAAGTTTTAATAAATTCTGTGCACCGAAGAAATTGCTAAAATTCTAAAATCCGGGACCGTCGGAAGTTGGGCGGACTGAATTTACTGCTTGCTGTCAGTATGCAGAGTTGTCGTTTGTATCTCTTTCAGTGTTTATAGATGACGCTACACTAAAAATGAGTTCTAATACGTAAAACGTTTTAGGTACTTTATAATTTAGTATTTTTGAACGAAATGTAATATTCAAAATAAGTTTTCTTTATCATTACATTTACATACATTTTAAATTATAAAAAATTAGATCAATTCAGGAGAAACTGACATGAACTATTTGTGGCGGATGATTATGCATGTTTTCTGTATAATCGGAGTAAATCGGTCGACACAGTAGCCTCGCTTTCGGCTCTATGTAATCAACACAAATTATGGCGCATGTTAAATGCGTGATCACCAAGGGAGATTTAACATAGTTCAACTCCCAAAAAGTGACTGCGACAAAGGAGCGAACAAGCATCATGCGATCACATTACAGCTATTTATAGCAAAATAGACTTAATTAAAAATCTAACAGAACAACACTATGATGGGGTTTAATAAATTCTCTGAACTTCTACCTAATATATATTTTAAAACTTTTATTATGCCTACAAAGTCCTGCTATAATCTCATTGTTGAGTGGGTGAAAAAATTATTCCATACATTCGATTTAGACCTAATCCAATGTTTGGATTTTTTTTTCTCATATAACTCAGATTTGACCTCAAATTATGCCTACCAATCGATTATGACAGCACTTTCCAAATAAATTAGAAGCGAAGTTTTCGATCTGTGCAAATCTTATGTTTAGAAATGCCTGCTTTGTTTTGTTCTTTCGCATTATTTTTGATAGGATTGACAGACTAGGACGACCGAGATACATGAATAGCTGAATGTCCCAAAAATGAAAAAAAAATTGCATTGTATTAGAAGTTAGATTATTAGATATTAATGAAATATTCAATAACATCCCTAAATATCTATATCATAAAAACATATGTTGTAAAATTGACGTAATTTCGCATTCTATGACGTTATCAGGTATCAATAGAGTCAAGCAGGAATATCTTATTGTTTTTAACACACCTGTGTAAACATTGAATTGTTGCAAGATTATCCTTTAAATTCGTCTTTATGGCACCTAATCCCTACTCTGATGCTTTAAAGGTCCGTGATAGCCCTGTTTCTAAATTGTTTTGTTAAATGGACTTCTGATCTTGTTTGCTATCTCAATAAATGCCATCATATCAAAATGTCTTTCTCAGAAAAAAGGCTATAAAATGAATATATTTTTGTGGATATAAAAGTGATACGTCATTGTTTATTTTTAAAACTCACGGAGGAAATGAAATCTAGAAATAAAATGATATGATACGAGGGGCATTTCAAAAGTCCTGAGAACTGTTTAATAAAAAATTAACCATTTTAAAGAAATTATTGAGTTTGATATCATTGGAAAGATAAGAAAAATATACACATATTGTGACGTCACTTTATAATTTTTATGATGTAATATCTCCAAAAATGACGTCAGAATATAGAATGTTTAGCATACTGAAAACTCGCGTTTTTATCCACATGGCACAATTTTAAAAGTGCTGCCAAAGGCTTATTTGAAAATATATTTCAAAGAAAATTTTCAATTGCAAAGAAGTAGAGTAGGACTATAGTATACACGTATCCACTGGGTATGAGTGGGATAGCTCTTTTATCAAACCCGTGACAGAGAACTATTCCCCGAGGACTTGCCGGAGGGGAATAGATCCTGTCAAGGGTTTGATAAAGAGCTATCCCACTCACAAACAGTGGATAATTGCTTTATAATACTGATGTATAATATAATTTTTGCGCTTTGAATTCTTTTGGAGAAAGATAATACTGCAAGAATAATCTGAAAATCTGATGACGTCACAATGCTACTGAATTCATTATGACATCATCAGACAATAGATTTATCGCTGTAAATCAAAATTGGCGGCAAAAATTGCATGAAAATTTTCCGAGGGTGGATAGCAAAAACTATACCCCGGGGTATAGTTTTGCTATACGTAGACTGTAAAAGATAGTTATTTTACTTTCTGAACTTTATATAGGAAACATTTTAACAGAAGTATAATAATACTGTTTATCAACAATACTATATTTCATTGTTTGGTTTGTTAACTAGCGCGGTTTATGTCCGGTTATGCTATCATCGACATTCATCCAAGATTTCAAGTTACATGATTCGACTGGATTTTCGGTTTTTATATACTCCTCTATTGTATTAAATAAAACAATTTCTGTATAAAACTAAAGTATGTTAATGCAGTTTTCAATATATTTTGAGTAACAGTACTCTTACCGTTTACAAATAAAATGTACAAAAGTTTTGGCCTTGACTTGGTTCTGTGCGTATTTTTCTCATTAATTCAACTTCGGCGCCCCAAAACTCAGTAATGCTTTTGACTTTTGACTCCATAAACGGTTTATAAATAACATAGACATGAAAAATCTTATTTAAATCCCATGAATTAATTTTCGTGAATATGTGGAGGTACGGCGGGGTTACAACTGCGCCCGCGCCATTTTAGATTTTACGAGAAAATACGGGGCACACTAAACTTAACTTCTCTTGAGCCTTCACCGATCCGACAAATATGGTTAAAACACTTGACGAATTGATGCCATAAAATGTAGTAACACGATCGTATATTTTTCTTTGATTGCCAACTTTGCCTTATTATCACAGTTGGGTCTGTTTTACGCAATATTTTGAGCAAGATTCGATAAAAACATTCGATGTTTGACAATTGCTTAAACCATCTCAGAACAAGAAGATCTCTGAAATAGACCACCATATGATAGATTGTAGTCTATGTAAAGATTCTACTAACTGTCATTTACGTCCGATAGCTTGCACCCGAGTAATGAGCAAAAGTTGTTTTTAAAATTTTACATTGATGAAATTGTGTCTTTTGTTACGTCATTTTTATGACCAGTATTGTAAGTATGCGGAAGTATGACGTCATTTTCAGAGTTATTACGTCATAAAAATTATAAAGTGACGTCACAATATGTGTATATTTTTCTGTTCTTTCGAATGATATCAAACTCAATAATTTCCGTAAAATGGTTAATTTTTTATTAAACAGTTCTCAGGACTTTTGAAATGCCCCTCGTACTTTCATTTCTGTATTCCCAGAAATAATTTATTTATTTTTTACAGCCACAAAGGATGCAAACGAGAAAGATAAAGAAGGTTTCCTAAGATTAGTTTTACTTGGTAAGACAGGTGTTGGAAAGAGCACTACTGGGAATACAATTTTGGGAAAACAGCTTTTCCCATCTTCATCTTCTTCGTCCTCTACAAACGACGAATGTTCGACAAAAAGCGTATATAGGTTTAACAGAAAAATCCAGATCATCGACACTCCAGGCCTCTTTGATACATCTTTAAAAAACGAGACTGTCCAGAATGAAATTGTCAAATGTATTACCATGTCCTCACCTGGTCCACATGCATTTATTCTTGTTCTCAATATTGCTCGCTTCACAAAAGAGGAAGAAGAATCATTTCTGGCATTTGTGAAGCTATTTGGGGATCCAGTATATGAGTATTTTATCATTCTTTTCACAAGAAAAGATGACTTAGAGTTTGAGAAAAATCCTTGATGATTTTATATCGACTGCTCCTGCAACCTTAAATTACTCATTGGAAATTGTGGTCACAGATGTGTTGCTTTTAATAATAGGGAAACTGATATTGAAAATGTCAATGAACAAGTGAATGTCCTTCTTCAACTTATTGATGATAACATATCCAAAAATCGGTGAAATATTACACTGATGAAATGTTTCAAGAAGCTGAACGACATATGAAGGTCTTAGAAGAGGAAATCAAACAGAAGTTAGAGAAAATAAGACAAGAACAATATGAGATCTATAAAAAAGAAATAGGTGAAAAATTCGTGGAAAAAGAAAACAAAATGAAATCGCAATTAACTGAAATAGAGAATAAAATTTGTCTCACAAGAAGCAATATTCAGGAGAGGGAGCAACAAATTAACGATGTTTTAAACAAACTTTATGAGGAGAAGGCTGCAATAGAGGCTTATTTAGAAAAAATATCAAAGAACAGAAATAAAGAAATAAAAGAATTACAAGAGAAATCTTAAAAGCAAGAAAGAAAGGAAAATAACGACTTGCGGGAAGAAGCTGTTAACGTTATCTCCTCAGAGAAGACAAAGAGTAATGGATTTCAGAAAGTAAAGGATTTCTTTCAACAAGTATCAGGATATGTTCACAGTTTGAAATCCGAGAGCACTGGGTCATCCTAAAGATGATAACGTTCTTCTTTAACATTTAATCTTAGAAATATTAAGCCTGTTTGAATCCTACTTTCCATGGTTTCACTGCTTCACTTTTATGTTATAAATCTTTTATTTTGATTTGAACAGTAATTAAATGATGTTATCTTTACCATATTTCTTAGAATAAACTCATTTTGTGTTTCTTTTTCTCGGTTTATGCTAAATAAAACCACAGGAAGAAAACGGCTTTTCACTGAAAATTTTAGGATGGCTATTATTGACTTTTCAGTGGTCATTCAATCACTAAATGGCACATAAAGGGTGTCCAAAAACATATTTTACACTTTTAAACCGTTATAAAAATGTTCAAGGTACATTAATGAAATTTAAATAATATATTAAAATTGTTATGATTTTTTTGTCAAGCATACATTTGTCAAAGTTTTCTTATTAATCATTACCATTTTTTTCTATAAAATTACACATGTCATTTAACAGCATGTTTCAAATGACGTCCCCTTTTGAATAAACATTGTATGAACATGATTTCTGAAGTTTTTTTTCAACCAAACTTTAAATGTAAAATTTTAACAGTTAAGAGGTTTTTCCACATTAAAATTGGGTTTCATGAAGGAACAGAATTTAAGATGCTCTTTGACGAAATCGTTAAAATGTAAGTAGACTTCATCGGAAAACTATGTATCTGTAAATTTTAGAGTGGGTCAAATTTTAGATCCAATGTGTAAACTCTAATCTACCTCGAATCAACCTCTAATTTCTGTCTCTTTCAAATGCTGCATTGCACTTATCTTGTAAGGAATCAAATTTAAATCAAATATTAGTATTTTATGAATACTAGATTTACCCAAGATGCTATTGTTAATGCCGGGGCCCTCTAATGGTTTTTGTAAAGTAACAAAAACTCTATCAATGGTACTGATGTCCTTTTTAGTACGAGCACTCCATGGTCCTCTAGTACCTTATGTGTTGTGTATGGTGCCTTTACCTTCACAACCTATACATTAGTATTCTGTTGAGCATTTTCATCACAGGATGTTGTTTTCTCATGGTTCTAATGACTAAAGTAGCAAATTTAGACCTAAAGTAGAGTTTTACAATTTCTTACAGCTGTTCACACGAAGGTTCCATATTAAAAGAAATAGTATGACGTCATTCGGACATTATAATTGCCTGACTTCTAAACAGAATTTCCCGAACGTTTGTCAGATAAATTGTATACTAATACACTAGATGTTGACAAAATGTCTTTGTGATAGCTTTTGGTTTGATAAAGTTATAGATAATTAGAAGTGTAACATATGTTTTGGGACACCCTGTATATTTCAACGATATTTTCAGTTATTTTTCAGCCAGAACTCAGGTACCTTTCAGTAACCATTTGGCAGACATTCAGTTGTCTTTTATGACCTTTTCGCTGACTTTCATTATCCTTTTTGAGACTTTTCCATCGCCTTTCAGCAACCCCTCAATCATAATTCACAGATGTTTACTAGACTTTTTACTATTTATCAGTGATTATTCCTGCTTTTGCTTAACGAAGCATAGTTATCTGCACAAATTGACATTGATATGATACCAAAAAATATTGTTATTTAAGAAAGGAAAATACGAGATCTTAGAAATTCTTAGGGAAAAACACAAGCAACCATTACAAATAAATACTAATTTACAGTTAGAGTTAGGGTTAGGGATTACGATGAGGGTATAGGCATTTTAATGTGATGCTGATGTGGGAATACTAATACGTAATTCTGCCCATATATCACGTGACTGTCAATCATTTTATTGTAAAAGTATCTGCTTATATGCTGGTTTTCTTTCGAACAGGATTTTTAGACACTATACATAGCTAGTGTCTTGTGCTGTCTGTGATGTAATAGTAATATTTCAGTTGTTACTTTTTAAACGACTTTATCTTTTTCCCCACAGTAAACTTGCGACTACGTACAAAAATACTTGGTTTTGAAGATGAATATTTTATTTACACGGTGTATGTAGCCAAAGTTGCCGTATATATCGCCATAATATTCATGCGGACAATGAAAGTCTATTTGTGAAATTAAATAATTATAATAAATTACTTGAAAATTAATAATACATGCATATTAAGTTTGTAGCAAAGTTTGCCGTATACATTGCCACAATATCCATGCAACTACTGTTCACGGTAGCTCAGTCGGTAGAGCGGAGGTCGTGAGTTCATATCTCGGCTGCGACTGACCTAGTCGTTAAAATGGGTAGCAAGTGTTCCTTCGCCATGCCCTCGGCACTTTGAAGTGAAAGTTGCGGGTCCTTCCGATGAGACCTTAAAAACCGAGGCCCCGTGTCAGCGGCAGGCGTTGGCACGATAAAGATCCCTCACTGCTCAATGGCCCTGAGTGCCAGTAAAGGTCAACATTTGAACCTTCACCTGAATACTGTGACGTCTCCATATGAGTGAAAAATTCTCGAGAGGGACGTTTAACAACATACAATCAATCCATGCAACTACCTGTAAGTTGATTTTTAAGTATTTTTAATCGCAGCACAGTTAAGGTGCGCAATGGAAATATCAACAAAATTTTGTATTTAAAAATGTATTCGTAATCGGGATGGCGATTATTTTTAGTACATTATTTATATCAGATAATTGTAATTATGATTAATAACTACATATCGAGGACGATTATATTTTATATTTAGACTAGTCACGTGATGCGACAGTCACGCGATTTTAGCACATTGACTTGAAGTATTGATGTTACATATAAATGTCACTAGTGCAAGGGCATAACCAAGATAAATTTCCAAGTTTAGTATATAAATATTTTCAACACGCATTATAGTTTTAAAAAGTGCTGCGATCCTGTCTAAATTCTGCAATTTAATTGTTAAAGTTATACTTGTATGACCGAATGCTATATTTTTTGCTGGACAGCGGCATGAAATATTGATATAATTAAATTGTTTTTAAGATTTCATCAGGATCGCAGCACTTTTCAGATACTTTAATAGTTCTATATTTGAAATGTAAAAGCTTACTTTGATCTATAGAGTGTATGCCCTTGCACTAGATCGATTTATTAAGACACCCACATTACCCTCCGATGTACTTGCATACAGATATACGGCAGTGTCAATTAAATACGTAAAGTACAGAAAATATATTAATAAAATAGTGAAGAAGATATTAAATTCAAGTTATTGCCCCATAGAATATATGTAAATAATATTTTATTCAATTAGAGAATACATATTTTGTTGAGAAAATATTACTTGATCTGTCTCTCACTGCATACAAACTACGTCACGTTGTAAGAAATGACGTCATATTGACAAGTGTATTGCGATCAGTGACTTGTTTATAACTTGATATGTGGGATTTAACTAACGACAAAACAACACACTGTAGTAAGTTTTTATGTAGTTTGATGATTTCATACTGGTTAAATTAGCAATAAACTCATTTTGTGGTATTTTAAAGAAATGTTGTATGACGTATATTATGTGTGATGTCATAGTCAAGTTTTCCCGTACAAATTAGGCTCCGCCTCCTTTTTGTAACCTTAACTGTGCTGCGATCATGATTAAATCCTGTTTATTTTGTTTGAATAATTTTTTCATCCGGACTGTTTCAAACTTAATACATTATCAAAGCTTACAAGAAATTTATTATGAATTTTAAATATACATTTAAGACATCGTTTAAATGATTGTTTGATTTTCCAGGCAGGGTTTCATTTTAATGCTCGAATTTAAGTGAGAGACAACGACACTTGCCCCCTTCCTTTCATTTCATCGGTCCATAAATAATCTAAACCGCAAGATTTTTCAAACAGTTATTGAACAAATTTATTCT
>NW_026925984.1:0-10483 GCF_032062105.1 Saccostrea cuccullata | reverse complement strand
ATAATTTTGAGTTGTTTTAACAAACATTTTGTCTCTTACATCGTTTCAACCGTTATAAAATTAAATTTTTTGACCGGAAGCTGCCCTGTGCCGATGGACGACGTCACTTTTTCTGTTGAGTTTTGACACATACTTGCTAAGGTTTTCTTTGTGTATTTTCGTTGTCTATATAGTAAGTGATATTTAAGATAACATCTTTATTTGTGTTACATAAAATTTTTATTAATTTTTGACTTGTTTTATGTAGAAAATAATCATTTTTATCCGAACTTTTTATATCAGAGTTTACATCATTTAAACCTTGGTCCGTGCGCACTATCCGCGACCTCTAAAGACCCCGATTTTTACAAAAATATTACGTTCCATCGATAAAAACTAAATCATTCTGACTTGTTTTTTTTCAAAAGAAATATTTTGATATACAAGAAATTTATATTGAACCATTTATTTTCACAAAAACGTCATTGTCCACGAACTTTTTGGACAACCCTCGTAGCTTAAAACATGAACCAAATTCAATCATTTGAAAGTTGTTGCATGATGCTCAGGTGACCTATAAGGCCCATGGGCCTCTTGTTTCTTATTTCTTCTAATATTTGGGTATTTTTTATGTAAAATCTCTACAATTTTCAAACATCATATCTCAGAAATATTGTAATAGCATACAAAACTAAAGAGGACAGAAACGACATATAATTATGTCAATACGACGGGGTCTTCGCTCCATTTTTTTTCTCTTGAAAATATATCCTTAAAGTTTGAATGAAAATGTTCATATATATTTTGGATTCTTAAAACATGCAGCAAAACTTGCTAGGCTTAAAAGTACACTTTTATGACAAAATATTGGCATCTCTAAGTCATTTTGTCAAGGGTCATATCATGAATATTTAAATGCTGCAATTCATCGGAAGCTGCTTATTGTATAGCGGCTAGCTTGTTAGCTGTGTAGTGTAGCGTAGCGGCTAGCTTGTTGGCTGTGTAGCGTAGCGGCTAGCTTGTTAGCTGTGTAGCATAGCGTCTAGCGTGTAAGCTGTGTAGTGTAGCGTCTAGCGTGTAAGCTGTGTAGTGTACTGGCTAGCGTGTTAGCTGTGTAGTGTAGCCTAGCCTGTTAACTGTGTAGTGTAGCCTAGCGTGTTAGCTGTGTAGTGTCCTGGCTAGCGTGTTAGCTGTGTAGTGTAGTGTCTAGCGTGTAAGCTGTGTAGTGTACTGGCTAGCGTGTTAGCTGTGTAGTGTAGCCTAGCCTGTTAACTGTGTAGTGTAGCCTAGCGTGTTAGCTGTGTAGTGTGGCGGCTAGCGTGTTAGCTGTGTAGTGTAGCGTCTAGCGTGTAAGCTGTGTAGTGTACTGGCTAGCGTGTTAGCTGTGTAGTGTAGCCTAGCGTGTTAGCTGTGTAGTGTACTGGCTAGCGTGTTAGCTGTGTAGTGTAGCGACTAGCGTGTCAGCTGTGTAATATAGCGGCTAGCGTGTTAGCTGTGTAATAATGTTGATAAAAGTGCAAGTTATTTAAAAGATCTGATTAGGCATTATAACATGGATGATATATGGAAAAAACAAAATCCAGGTATATCAGGTTTCACTTTGTATGATGCAAAAAATGATCTTAAAAGTCGAATAGATCATGTTTTTATAAATGATTCTTTTTATTATAGCATAGCAGATATCAAGGTTAGAAAAATTCCAGGCACTCATTCAAACGGGAGTCGAATGAGTGACCATAGATACTTAAAATTTAGTTTTGATATCGATAAAACGAAAAAAGGTCCCGGATATTGGAAACTTAACGTTTCCTATCTCGACAATGAAAAATATAAAAAAGGTATTTTAGACATTATTCATAGTATAGATTCCTCTTTAAGCCCTATAATGACATGGGAGTTAATTAAACGAAAGGTTAAAGATTTCTCTATTTATTTTGCAAAAAAATGAACAAAAGTCAATTAAGCAAAAGATAAGAACACTAGAACGCGAAATAGAAGATATGGAGAAAGGAAACGTAGAAAATTTTGATTACAAAAGACTGAAAACTTTAGAAGCGGAACTTGACGCTATTTACGACAAAAAATCTAAAGGTGCGCAGATAAGATCTAAAATTAAATGGATAGAGGAGGGGGAGAAAAATTCAAAATTTTTTTTAAATTTAGAAAAACGCAATCAATCATCAAACGTAATTAAAGAAATAAAAACAAGAGAAGGAAATAAAATCAGTAAAACTAATGCCATTTTAGGTGAAATGTATTCTTTTTATAGCGAACTATATACGAGTAAAGAAATTTCAAACGAAAAAATAGAAAAATATTTATCTGAGATAGACGATATCCCTAAATTAAGTGAAGAAGATAAGATACTGTTAGAAAAATTTCCAACATATGAAGAGTGCAAGGAAGCTGTTGATAGCATGAAAAAAGAAAAATCACCTGGACTAGATGGCCTTCCTAGTGAATTTTATCAATGCTTTTGGGAAACACTTGGGCCCTTCTTTTATAAAGCACTTAATGATATTTTTGATAAAGGTGAATTGTCTTACACACAGAAATTTTCTATTATATCATTGATCCACAAAAAGGGTGAAAAAGATAATTTAAAAAACTATAGACCGATAAGTTTAACAAACACAGATTATAAAATCATTGCCTTTGTCTTTGCAAAAAGATTACAAAATATACTATTTAAGTTGATAAACGAAAATCAAACGGCTTACATAAAAGGGAGATATATCGGTGAAAATGCTAGATTAGTACTTGACGTTTTTGAATACTGTGAAAGAGAAAATTCAGATGGTATTTTACTTTTCCTAGACTTTGAAAAAGCCTTTGACTCGGTTGAATGGAATTTTCTTTTCCAAGACTTACAAAAATTTAATATTGGCAATAGTTTTATAAAGTGGGCAAAAATTTTATATACAAATCCAATGTTTAAAATGAAAAACAACGGCTGGCTTTCTAAAACCAGAGAAATGACGCGAGGAATTAGGCAAGGTTGTCCTATTTCCGCTCTCTTGTACCTATTCGTCGCAGAAATTTTAGCTATTAAAATAAAATTTGATACTGATATAAAAGGCATTACAATTAGTAATCATGAAATTAAAACCATCCAGCATGCAGACGATTTGACTGTAGCTTTAAAAGACGAAATATCAATGAAGCGAACTCTGGATAAATTACAAGAATTCTGTGAACATGCGGGTTCAAAAGTAGACATGCATAAGACAGAATGCATTTTACTAGGGGAACTAAAAAATTTATATGATGAACTCTACGGTATAAAAATTACGAATAAAGCAGTAAGATGTTTGGGAATATTCATAGGGCATGATAAGGATGAATGTTACACTAAAAACTGGATGAAAATTTATCACGATATTGAAAAACTTTTTGAATCTTGGAAAAGAAGAAAACTAACGTTATTTGGTAAATCATGTGTAGTTAAGACACTTGCTATATCTAAACTTACATACGTTGCCTCAATACTTAGTCTTCCTGATAATGCTTACATTAAAAAAATACAACGTCTAATTTATAACTTCATTTGGGATAAAAATGAACGAATTAAAAGAAACACGCTTATAGGTAGTATTTCAAAAGGTGGCCTCTCAATCGTTGATATAGAATGTAAATTAAAAGCTTTAAAAGCAGCTTGGGTACCTAGATTGTTAAAAAGCAAAGGTATTTTGTACAACATTTTTGATGGCTATTGTAAAAAATCAAATTTTGATGTTCTCTATGTGTTAGATATGGAAAATTAGAGAAACTCCCTATATTTTATCAACAAATGTTATGTTGCTTTAATGAATGTAAGCCCTGTTTTTTGAGCAAAATTTCTTCCGATAATGTTCTTCGACAGCCGATATGGAACAATTGTAATTTTGTTTATAGGGGAAATACATTATTTTTTAAAAACTGGATAGCCAGTGGGATTTTACATGTTAAAGACTTATTTGATGATGATGGTAATTTTAAATCATTGTTAGATTTTTCTAATTGTATAAAAAACAAGTCAAACTGGTTGTGTGAATTTAAAATTCTTTCTTCTGTTTTCAAACCTTTGCTACTAAAGTATGATTTTTCAAATTGTAAGTTTGTTAACATAAGATACAACAATTATTTTCTTTTCTACACAGGATATGTTAATATCATAGATCAAAGATGTAACTTTTTTTATGAAAATCTTGTACACAGAAAATTTTGTAAACCATGTTATCAAATAGTTTTAAGCAAAGAATTCAGTGTTGAACCTTCAGAATGGAAAAATATATATCAATGTAAACTATATGACATACCCGATAAACAACTTACAGAATTCAACTATAAACTTTTAAACAATATTCTTTGTAATAACTTTTATCTCAGTAAATGGAAAAACGAAACGAGTAGTCATTGCAAATTATGCCACGTGAATGAAACTTCAAAACATCTCATTTTTGAATGTAGAAATGTTGGTGGAATATGGAATAGATTAAGTTTGTACCTGAAAATAGATATCAAATGGAAACATGTAATAATTGGATTTAGCTCTGAACGCAATAGAAAAATTGTATCACTCAACACACTCATCTCATATGTTGCCTGTAGGATTTACAAATATAAGATGTACTGTCGAATAAATTCCTTAGATGAAACTAGTTATAACATGTTCAATCACGTTAAATCTTCAATTCCTTTTTATGCTTCCATTCTAAAAAATTGAAATCACTTGACTACAAACTTTTTAAAAACTTTACATAGAATTGTCTTAATGTAATATTGTCATATTGTTTGTAATGTAATTTGTCTGTTATATATATTTCACTGTTTGTTTGTATGAAGAATTGCAAATAAATATTAAAAAAAAAAAAAAAGTGTTAGCTGTGTAGTGTAGCGGCTAGCGTGTCAGCTGTGTAATGTAGCGGCTAGCGTGTAAGCTGTGTAGTGTACTGGCTAGAGTGTTAGCTGTTTAGTGTAGCGGCTAGCGTGTAAGCTGTGTAGTGTAGCGGCTAGAGTGTTAGCTGTGTAGTGTAGCGGCTAGCGTGTCAGCTGAGTAATGAAGCAGCTAGCGTGTAAGCTGTGTAGTGTAGCGGCTAGAGTGTTAGCTGTTTAGTGTAGCGGCTTGCGTGTAAGCTGTGTAGTGTAGCGGCTAGAGTGTTAGCTGTGTAGTGTAGCGGCTAGCGTGTTAGCTGTGTAATGTAGCGGCTAGCGTGTTAGCTGTGTAGTGTAGCGGCTAGCGTGTTAGCTGTGTAGTGTACCGGCAAGCGTGTTAGTCACAAAACACAAACAACATGTTACTCCTGCTTTTATATTGCTAGGATTCAAATCTCAAGAAACACTATTGTTATTTTTTTTTTAAATCCTATAGATATTTAATTCTGAGAAAAAATGTTTCTAATTAATTCATCAGTTTCAATAATGAGAACTTAACTTTAAATTCATGGTTCACAAATTTAATTTGTATTTTTTAATTCATGTATCTGAAATCTTAGGCATTATGCTTATATTGTTATTTCATGTTCTTTAACTGAAACAACTAAAATTTTATTTTAAGTCAAGAAATAATTGTAATTTGAGTCAAGAAAAATTGTACTTTTACTAATAAGAATTTTATTTTAACTAATAAATATTGTACACTGTATTTTAACTACAAAAATGCATTTTAGTTCGTACAAATTGTACTTGAACTAAAAGAAAATGTATTTTGATTCTTATTTTTTTATTTTACAAAACTTGCATTTAGAGTTATAAAAAATTGTGTTAATTCATAAAAAAATATTTTGTTTGTTTATTGCGTAAATCTCGGGAATTCTAGATATGCTGTCAGCTGTCAATGGATGAGATGTACTTTTTAGCTCAACTGGTCAGAGACCAGAAGAGCTTATGCGATAGTAATGCGTCTGGCGTCCATCCGTCTGTCTGTCTGTCTGTCTGTCTGTCCGTCTGTCTGTAAACAGTTTTTCAAAACGCTACTCCTCCTACAATTTTAGTCTGATTTCAATTTTACTTGGCACACAAGTAGACTACACTAAGATACATAGAATAGTGCATCAGTTTTTAATTTCGATGAACGGTGTTGCCATGGCTACTAAAAATAGAATTTTCTGTGAAATTCCTTAAAAACGCTACTCCTTCTACAGTTTTGGTATGATTTCAATATAACTTGGCACACAAGTAGCTTACACTAAGATACACAGAATATTGCATCGGTTTTTGATTTCGATGAACGGTGTTGCCATGGTTACTTAAAATGGAATTCTGTGAAATTCCTTTAAAACACTACACCTTCTACAGTGATAGTCTAATTTCAATATAACTTGGCACACAAGTAGAATGCACTAAGATACATAGAATAGTGCATCACTTTTTAATTTCGATGAACGGTGTTGCCATGGTTACTTAAAATAGAATTTTCTGTGAAGTTCCTTTAAAACGCTATTCCTTCTACAGTTTTGTCTGATTTCAATATAACTTGGCACACAAGTAGACTACACTAAGATACATAGAATAGTGCATTGGTTTTTGATTTCGATGAACGGTGTTGCCATGGTTACTAAAAATAGAATTTTCTGTGAAATTCGTTTAAAAGGCTACTCCTTCTACAGTTTAGGTCTGATTTCAATATAACTTGGCACACAAGTAGACTATACTAAGATACATAGAATAGTGCATTGGTTTTTGATTTCAACGGTGTTACCATGTGAAATTCCTTTAAAATGCTACTCCTTACAGTTTTAGTTTGATGTCAAAATGAGTTGGCACACAAGTAGACTACACAAAGATACATAAAATAATGCAATGGTTTCGTCATAAGTACAAACCAGTAGAGCTACAGTCTCGACAGAGACTTCTGGTTTATATACTCAGCAGTAAAGACCATTGAGCAGCGGTGTCGGCGTTAGCGTCGGCGCCCCGATTCAAGTTTTAGGAGCAGGTCCATTCTCCAAGTAACTATAAGCCCTTCCGGACCTAAATTTGCATGCATGATGCATCAAGGGATGGACACTTCCAGACTTGCTTCGGATGCTGAATCTGGCTATATTTTTCAGATGAGTGTCCAGGTTAAAGTTTTTGGAGCAGGTCAATTTCCAATAACTATAAGCCCCACGTGGACCAAACTTGCATGGATGATGCATCTAGGGATGGACACTACCAGAGTCGCTTCGGATGCTGGATCTGACCTATATTTCTAGATGAGTAAACAGGGTAATGTTTTTGGTGCAGGTCTCACTTCCAATTACCTAGAAGCACTCGATTACCTCAGTCAGTTTTTTTTCGTGTTAGGAACTACTGTGAAACGGGACCTCGGTGTTTACTGTTTCATTCGAATTGGGAAGCAGAATCTCCACGTCCCACAGTGGGATTCGAACCCGCGACGTAAAAATAAGGATCAATTCATAATCATAGTATTTCAATTTTCGTGAATAATAGACATTCAGGATCACATTAATTTTTCTGTCTCGGAAACATCAGTTATATAATTAAACCTGTGTTTATTCAGTCTAATTTGTAACATTGACAAAAAACAAATCAAGCATCCGTCAAACAGTTAATTGCATATTCTCAAAAGTAAAATATATTATGCAACAATATACCTTCTTCAGCTGCATACGGTGGATTATATAACTCTCAACCAATTCGATACACAAGGGCATGTGCAATGTCTAAAACGAGGTAAATTATTTACAAAAGAGTTGATGAAACAAGATCAGCAGTCTGATTTTAAAGTCAGCATTTTGTAAGTTCTACGGCTTCTACAATGACCTTGTCAGCAAATACAATTTATCATTGAGTCAACGCTGACTGACGTTTTTCATAATGATTGCTAGACCATTATTAATACACGATATTTACGATAACCCTAACCCTACCAGTACGGATCAGGATAAAAAGGGTAAGGAATAAATCGTACTTGACTTTGCAGGTATTAATACCTGGAGATCCCACAGTACATACTACACTTCTTATTTATCATTTTATATTTTATCTTACAGGAAAATAGACCTCATTGAATATGAATAACCTGAAATAAAAAGAAATATTTGACAGCTTCCCTCCACATGACCTCTGCTCGAGGTAAGTAGCATTTTTGTTAATTTTTCTAAGTCCCAACAAATACACATTTTTCTTCAATTGCTTAAATATACAGGAAATTTAAGTAGAAATGGAAACCGATTTTCCTTCGTCTATGTAAACCGTATTATTATAAGCCAAAAAATTTAAGGTTAATCGACAAAAATAAGGACAAATTAGGAGTCGCCACATCTCGAAATCACTTAAGCATCTCTTTTCTAGTCGCGACATAATTTTTCGCCTTACTGAGTATTGCGAACAAGTAAATTATCCGAAATTTTGTTTAACTCAACACATAATCTACTTTAATACAATTATTTATGTTACATTTGACAGTTTCAAACCCCAGGGTTATAATTATTTACTTTTTTCCTTGTATTTCTTACAAGTACAGGTGATTAAAGTAAAAATCAGGGTTTTTTTTACTTCGTCTAAGTGAACCGTACAATATAAAGTTTCCAGTTTGCTATTTCATTATTAGGGTAAACCATATCCATAAAACGTGTACCAGAGCATTAAACAGTCAAAATCTATAAATTTCAATAATTTTTTTCAATTAACCCTAAGGCTAGAAAGTGTAAAATGTAACATAACATTGAAGTCATATATCAGATTTATTTCTAGGAAAAATCATAATTTTCTAACCTAAAACAATACCAAAATATTTATTCACAACTGTAAAATAGTCAAATGATTTTAATTTAGGGATTAAAAACATAAAAATATTGGTAAATAATTGTGTAAAGAGCTTGAGACCTCCTCGGCAACGTGCAGGTTGTAGAGATCGAACCACTTTAACTTGTCCAATCCCGGTTTCAAAATTTCAAAGACTTTTCACTAATCCTTTAATCGCAGTTGACCTAATTGGGCACTTTAATCCATGGGCATCTTCGTACATATCCCTATACCCTAACCCTAACCCTAACCCTAACCCTAACCCTAACCCTAACCTAACCCGTATAGGGTATAGGGGTTCCAAGGTATAGGGTATATAGGTATAATAGGGGTTTCCAAGGTATAGGGTGTAGGGTATAGGGGTTACAAGGTGTAGGGGTTATAAGGTATAGGTGTTATAAGGTATAGGGGTTACAAGGTATAGGGGTTATAAGGTATAGGGGATACAAGGTATAAGGTATAGGGTATAGGGGTTACAAGGTATAGGGTGTATGGGTTACAAGGTGTAGGGGTTATAAGGGGTTATAAGGGGTTATAGGGTATGGGGTTACAAGGTATAGGGGTTATAAGGTATAGGGGTTATAAGGTATAGGGTTTAGGGGTTCTATGGGGTGTAAGGTATAGGGGTTACAAGGTATAAGGTGTTGGGTATAAGGGTTACAAGGTATAGGGTTATAAGGTATGGGTTACATGGTGTAGGGGTTATAAGGTATAGGGGTTTCAAGGGGTTATATTATAAGGTATAGGGGTTCCAGCAGGGTGCAGTTTATTGTATATGGGTTACAAGGTATAGGGTGTAGGGTATAGGGTATAGGGGTTACAAGGTAATGGGTGAAGGGTATCGCGGTTACAAGGTAAAGAGTGTTGGGTATAGGGTATAGGGGTAACAAGGTATAGGGTGTAGGGGTTACAAGGTATAGGAGATACAGTGGTAGAGGTGTAAGGGTTAGTATTCAACTTAGATCTGCGCATGAGTATACCATACTTCCGCTTGAAGGGCTGCATTTCAAAACTGGTAAGTTCAGATTTCAAAATTGATACCTTTTGACTATTACGGTTGAATATATTTAGTTTATGGTTAACTTTCTTTGGTATTATTGTTCTTGCTTAGTCTTTCCAGTGAACATTTAACTGCAATTGACTCTGTTATATCTGTATGTAAAAAGCACGTGGGCAATAACATTGTATGCCTTGTTTATGTAATTCCCTTCTCTTGAAACCAATATATAAAATTTACACATACTTTCATTGCTTCATATATTTTTCAATCGATTTCCATGTATTTACCCTGAATCCATAAACTCCTTAATATGTATTTTATATCTCTGATACATCCAAGTTCTAATGTGCTAATAAACTTGTTTTCTGTCTATACCATATACCTACACCCTATACCTTGCAACCCATATACCCTACACCCTAAACGTTGTTAACCTACACCCTATACCGTGTAACCCCTATACCCTTGACCCCTATACACTGTAACCCCTACACCCTACACCTTTTAACCCCTATACCCTATACCTTGGAGCCCCTATACCCTGTAACCACTACACCCTATACCCTATACCTTGTAACCCCTATACCCTTAACCCCCAACACCCTATACCTTGTAACACCTATACCCTGAACCCTATACCTTGTAACCACTATAACCTGTATCCTATACCTTGTAACCCCTATACCCTACACCCTATACTTTGTAGTCCCTATACCCTGTAACCCCTACACCCTATACCTTTTAAATCTTTTACCTTGTAAACCGTAACCCAAA